>NW_010110032.1:0-89390 GCF_000699245.1 Pterocles gutturalis | reverse complement strand
TGGGCTGGAAATTGTCTGATGGTGATGTTCTATGACACAATTAAAAAGGAAGTTCTTGTGACATCCTTTCAAATGTGTCTCGATCAGAATCGCGGAGGGTTGGTGCCCCGCGTGCAAAATCCACTGGGAGCAACAGCCCTGCGGCACTTGTGGCTGCGGGTTGAACCCTGAGTGCTTTAGGGTTGGTACTGGTGGCCTTGCAAAGTCACAGCGGACCGAAGGGGAGCGTCCAAGCCGAGGTCCCCAGTGCAGGGACCTTGAACAGCAGTGCTGCAGAAAATGGTAGATGTGGTGCGTGGGGCACAGGGGTCAAGTTCCTGAGCTGCAGGGTGAAATGCTAGGCTCCAGCACTGTGTGTCAGCCCTTTGGAAACCATGCAACACCTGAACAAACCAACTTAGTTGTTTATGATGCCAGAGGACTGATCCAGTGAGAAATAGATGAGCATGCAGAAACCCAAGAAGTAGTTTTTCAAGATAATAAACATCAAAGAAACCTTTTTCAAGTGAACCATGCCACGTGGCAGGTACTTCCCTTGTGGTTTGAAGAGAGAGCATTTGAGGCTGTAGGGTCTAGTCACAAGTGTCACATCACCACTTCTTAAAGTAACACCTGGGCTTTGGAACAAAGGGAAGTTGAGAATTGCATGTCCTTAAATGAAGAGCCCTGGGTGAAAGGTAATAGTTAATGCATATAGCTAAAGTAGTAGTTGTTTCTTCCATTCTGTTTAGCTATGTACATTATCCAAAACTTCCACTTAATTTCAGCAGATATTAATCCATCACCCCTTTCCGATTCCCCCAGGTGACATCCTTAGTGAATCAATGATAAATAGATTTCCCTTCTGGGGTTGCACCTGCTTACAGAAATTTGAACAAATAGCCTGAATGGAACTAAGTATTTGCATTTGTGATAATTTACTTTTTATGGACTAATAAAAAAATATAAAGCTTCATTCTTAGAGCCTCATCCTGAGAAAAAAGCACCCACATATCCTCAAGAGATCTCTTTTTAGGATCAGCACTGAGCTGCAGAATCAGTACCTCCAGTAATAATCTCCCACACTGGCCAGTAATAGCACATTTCATCAGCTATCGTGTTTTTGCAGGGAGTGGTGATGTGTGATTCATAAGCCAAGTGTCTGCTAAAGCACATTTTGAGAAATCAAACCAGGAAGTTGCACTGAACAACATTACCATGGAAATATTCACTGGGGAGGGAGGACACAAATAAAAACAGTGAAACTTGCTAGTCAGTTTAGGACGTTACTGGTGCTTGGGTGTACACCAAATACAGGATGCGTGTACCAGGGATGTTTACATCTTTTCAAGAAAAATCTTCAGGCAGAGATCTTTTATCCACTCAAAAGACACAAGCCAGCATAGGATACTTTGAAGATGCTTCTCATTAATTAGAAGAGTCAGAAACAGGTTTTTGGGCTATGCAGCAATTAATTTAGAGGCTTCAAAGACTGTTACCAAACTGTCTGCAAACAGGAGAAATTTAGGATTGAATGCTCACCTTGAGCCTTCAGTCTTCATGGAAATTCTCTTCAGGTGTACTGTCAGAACTCACAGCACACAGTTACTGTATGACTGACTGGGATGCCAGCAGGGAGAACGTAGTATCAGAGCAATACACATCCTGTGGTCTGCGTTGGGAACTGCCTGCCACGCACTCTTACCTCCTGAGCTGAGGCATGAAGTGCATCACTTCTGCATTAGAAGATCTTTCTGCATTACTCCTGCATGAGAAGATCATCTTGCAGAAAGAGCAGAAGGAGAAAACCAGTAACTTTTGCCTCTGGGACAAACTCCTTTTGGTACGGGACAAGACTTGGCTACCTCATTTAAATAAATAAGAAAACCAACATGAGAACTTCATAGCCACAACTTAAAAAAATAGTAATACACATAATAAGTGAGTAATAACACAAAAGATAGTAGCCTGAAAGGACAAAAACAAAACAAAACAAACCCCAACACAATAGTTGTATGGTCTTTGAACACCTCTGTGTGGAATTCCTCAGGCGTGGCATTAAGATAAGAAATCATTGAGCAGGCCACCACAAGATGTCAGTATTGCAGAATGGTTGTTCCTACCACGTACAGAAAAGGTCTTTGTATCCTACAAGCATTTGGCGTTAGATTTCATTATTTGTATGATGACATAATCTGGCCTTATTTTTTTCGACGATTGACATTAGGATGTAAGTCCAAAATTGGCTGCAAAGGGAAATTTCTTAAATGGCTTTTTATTTTTTTGGGGGGGTCTCTTTCTCTGTCTTAAAAACTTTTCTAAATGCTTTTACAGGGTCAATATTAACAGCACTACTAATGGTATATAATGCCTCGTAGCCACCAGTGAGTTGTTTCTAGCCTGGCTAGAAAGCATTCACTGAAATTCAGCCTGCATATTAACATGTCAGGAGGTTGTCCAAAGCTCTCTGTTGCTGCATGCTAGGCTTTTTTTAAGCCCTCACACTGGCTGGAGAAGGGTATTCTGGCTTCAGTTCTGTGGAGGAAAGGGAAAGAAAGCGTGAAACTATTTTTGGCTTCCGTTTAGAAAGAAGGGTACTTGCGGTAGCGAATCTTTTTAAAGGTGTCCAGCAACACAAGCCAAATCACAAGCAAAAGAAAGAATTTTTTTTTCCCATTTCCTTTTGCAAGAATAAGAGACCTGAACAGGTTTTTTGTTTGTTTGTTTCTTTCAAATCAACTAACCAGCCTTATTTGTATTTCACATTAAAATTCATCTCCTGTTTTAGTGGGATGCTCTGTAGTTTTTGCCTATACCATTCAGTCCTCGAAAACAAAACATCTCCTGTTGCAAACAACTTTCTTGCTCTCCCGTTGGTAGGGCTGTCATCAGCCCTGCTCCAGCGCCAGCAGCTAGTGACAGGCTTAGCACACAGCAAGTTACTGTGTCCTGCTTAGGGGACACCAGTGGGAGGGTGTAGTATCTGAGTTCAAAGCAGCCAGAAAGCCGTTCTGCTGCATTTCCCTACCAGTTTATGTGAGCTTCTGTCCATTCGGCTCTTGACAGTGGCAATGGGAAGGTGGCATGTTTAACCATCTGAAGATTTTGCCTATGAGTTTGGCCACTATTTAGAGACTGTTTTATTGTCACGTTCAGCTCTGGTACCTTCAGGGACCAAAATGAGAAGAAAGAGAAAAAAAAAGAAAAAAAAAAAAAGAGTTCACTTTTGGATTTTTCAGTCCCTTGCAAAGACAACTGGGGAGTGCCATGCTGAGACGCAGAAGGAGGCAGATGTGTTCAGTGTAACTCGGTCAGATCTTGGTGGCTCAAGTATTGATGTTGGCATGGAGAAAAATAGTACTGTGTATGCCTTTCTGTAGTAAATGTGCTGTGGCACAGGGCTATCACGGTAAAAACTTTCTTATCCCTGCAAGGACTGTGTTTTAGGGTAGGTAAGGGTAACTGTTTTAGGGTAACTTCCTAAGGATCTGCCTGTGAAAACCATGGGCTTATTTGATGATTTCCCCATGACAGTTTGCATGAAGCTGCATGAACTGAGTGCTTCTAACTTTAAATTGTAGATTAGATGGCAGCCACACAACTTTATTTCTTTTATGATAATGCTAAATGAAGATTTAGGAATAGATAATGTTTCTTGCATGTCTCAAAAGTATTGTTCCATAATAGTTTATAACACACCATCTGGTTTCATTAATGTTTTATCAAAAACCATGGCTGCTAAATTGTTCAAGCCATTCAATAGTAGGATTTCCTCATAAATTAGCCAGAAGGAATGGCTATCAAACTACTGTGCAGGAGCCACAAACATTTATGTAGGTCATATATAAACATTTTAAAAGCATATTATTCTACATGAAACTACAGAAGTCTAAAAAATGTATCAGTAACAAAATCTGAAATGAAGCTTATTCTCCCTGCTTCTTAATTTTTATTTTTTTTTTTTTTTTACATCTTTGGTTCTCAACCAGTTGGAAAAGGACGTACAAAGTCAAATGATGAACTGTGTTAAAGTACCAAATATTAGGGCTTTAGTTTTTTTTTCAGTAAAACATTGCAAACAGAGGGTACCTGTTATTGAACCTCCAAAAAATGAAGCCCTTCATCTTTGTATCTCTGCACATATACACCTTTCAGACTGTAAGCACTCTGGCAGGGTTGTTTAAAATATAACTGTGCAGCACATGGCACTATTTAAAGTATAACTGTACAGTGAGTGCCTCCTACTAGGGGCAGGTAGGTACAACTGGTTGGAAATAATTACAGAATAAGCATTGAATTAATAAATTGTACTTCCACTCATAATTGTTCTACCGTTACATTTTCAGATCAATAAAAGATGTGAACCTAAAATTAATGCAGTTTATATTGATTTTGTTATTTATAGACAACCATAAAGTTACAGTGAATGGAAAAACTAAGGGAAGCACATCTAAAGAATACATGGAAAGTTTAGGACAAAATTGGCAAAATGAGGAGTTAAATTTTCTGTGGGAAAGAGCCCGTGACTGAAGCTGCCTGCAGAGAGAAAAGCTGACTATAAGGAACAGTTTTCTTTGACAGCTCCCCAGGTTTATTCTGATTCACAGGATTCCTTTTGCATCCTCTGAATGAATGTGTGTGCACAAGCGCCCTCACTCACTATCCGACTGTGGGAGCAAATGCTTTGGGCAGAATTTTCCAAAGAATCTGCAGTATGCGATGGCAGTTCCTCACACGGCAGCCAGCCGGATGGTGTTTGTGTTACGCTGACGCAGAACTTGAGCATGGCCGTAGTCAAGCCTTGCAAAATGTTCAAAAGCTAACATTAATATTTAATTGAATAACACAAAACACGTTTTCATCTACTGCAACATTTGTAGCAATAGTTTTAAAACAAATTTAAAACATTTTGTCTCTCCCCTTTTTTTTTTTTTTTGTGCCTCCTTTGTTGTATTTCCCAATTATGTTGCAACTCCTTAACCCCCATTCTCATCACCTGTTAACTGTCAGCTCAATCTCTCTTTCAGAACTGAACAACTGGAATTCCTGTTCCAGAGCAATCTGAAAGGGGTTTCTCCAGGAGAACAAAGTAAATGCATTTTTAAAGTGCCCCCAAAGGTAGAAATTGAGAATTTTGTTTAGAGATCTTTGAAGCAGGCCATGGCCCACACAAGGAGCAGATACACTGAGGAAAAGACCACAAATGGCAAAGAAGCCAGTGGCTTTAGGAGGCTGTCCTGAGGAGCTGTGAGGCTGCATTTCCATTACAGGGTGAGTCAGGGCTCCTGGGGCTCCCCAGGGAGGAGCCCTGCAGCCAGGAGCCATCTGCACCTGCTGCTGTGGAAATGCACACTGCAAGGGAGGATGAAAGGAAGACGCCACCCCATTTCACACAGTGCTGATAATTCAGCTCCATTGGGTACCATGACAAAGGTTTCGTTTTAAAGATATTTCATTTTTCAGCTTGCTGTTGCTGCCTCCTAGTTGCAGCATGCAAAGGGTTTTCTTTTCAATGTTTTACAGGCACTGAAGTAAGAACGTACTTGTGTCTCCCCCACTAAAGGGAAAGCAGGGTGAAAAGAAGAGAGTTCTTTTTAAAAGGAGCAAGGGCTGGCAAAAAACTGTGTCGGCTGCTAATTGTATGGGAGATCCTTTTATATTATGCAACAGTGTTGCCCCCAAAAGACAGCAAGGTATGGGGTGCTGTGGGTCAAAACAGATTGGTTGGTGTGGAGGCTGCAGCTGTCCTGAACAGAGGTGGAACCACTCCACAGCAGTGGCGTCCTGCAGATTTGTACAGGTGGTGGCCAGGGCCTAGAGTCACACAACTCCAGGTTACTGATGCTGCTTGTCATATTGCAGTTACACATACAGACCAGGTCTTCACTATGCTGGAAAAAAACCAAAATATGAAACAAAGTATGGGCATATTCTCTGACAGTTAAAACTTATTTTATTTGCTCTGTTATAGGTCTGAATCTGGCGTCCTTGCTGCTTGCACTACCCTTGTTTGTCTGAATGACACACTGATTTGGGCGAGTAGCATCTGTAATGGGTGACGCAAGGGACCTTGGGTGGATGGCTTTCTTACTGTCAGTACTACCCTCTTTGCAACTGGGAGATGGGAATGCACTTCTTCTTACAGCACTGGTCACAGTCAGCTCGAGTTGGGGCTTATTTGGTTCTTCCACAGTTACTCTCCAGCCTCACCAATGCCAATACACCACAGTGTGAGTGATGCAATTTCTAAGAGAGAAGAAAGACCCGCTGTGTCCTGAGGAGGAGGTGTTCATATGAAAGGAAACAATGAGCAGCTGGTACTGGGGAAGCATGAACTGCAGTCATTCTTCTGGCTAGGGCCTTGTGACTGCAGACTTCAATACTGAGAATCTTATTTCAACAATATCTGCTTTTTCCTCTCATTCCTTTCCCCCATCATTTCAAACAAACAATTCCTGTTGGTATCAAGACCAAAGAGTTCACATGAGCATCAGCTTTAGGAAACTTTGCAACTACATAACATACAGTGGAGCTCCTACTATGGCCTTTCTTGCAACCTGGCACATCCAGATCTCTTTTCCAGTTTCTGATATTCACAAAAGGTGAGAATATAATATCCTTGAGTTCTCTACTCTCCATCAACTTTGAGTGAAGTTTTACTCTCTCCAAAATGAAAGGGGACAGGTAAGGATGGGCTAGGCTCACCATTCTCTTGTAACTGGAGAACCCAGAAAAAGTCAAGCTTGCTCTAACCTACTTGCGGTGCTCTTTCGCAGGCAAAGTCCTCAGCAGAATTTTTTCCCACAAAAAGGACTTAAGAATTTGGTGCAGTGTTTTTGAACTTCATAAGAAAATTTATATTCCTGTCCAAAAAAACTGTACAGCTATAACATAGCTCTGGTGGCTTTCACAGGATTTGTTTCACTGACTGAAGTGCAAGTAACAAACAATGAATACAAGTAGGATGATCTCTTGACTTCGCTCCATCTTCAGCCTGTCAATGGCTGAAATGATAACAAACCTAAGAGTAAACAAAACAGTATC
This sequence comes from Pterocles gutturalis, assembly GCF_000699245.1. Taxonomy (NCBI): domain Eukaryota; kingdom Metazoa; phylum Chordata; class Aves; order Pterocliformes; family Pteroclidae; genus Pterocles; species Pterocles gutturalis. Next base: position 82,367 of record NW_010110032.1, on the reverse strand, counting down.
TTTCTCAGCTATTGGACAGGTTCTCATCTATTGATAAATCTACATAATATTCCCTGCTCTAGGCAGCAATTTAGGCATTGCAGGCATATCCTCATAAAACCTAAGACGAAAAGGATTTTTCAAGGCATGTACTGCAGTAATTCAACTAGATTTACTGCAGCCTTTATCATGTCTGCTTTCTTTTTTTTTTCAACACAAGTTCAAAAGTAAGAAATTTGTATTTTCAGAAAGCAAGTTTTTATTAAAGGAATTTTGATAAAGAAAATGTTAACTATGCAAAAGAAGTCGTATCTTCAAATTCCAACAGCTGATTTTAGTAAAATAGCAAGTGAAACATCAGCATAAAAAAATCCTCAAAGAGAAATAGCACCCTAGCACATCAGAGAAAGCCCATAATTCCTGGAGTCTGTGAAATTACAGACAGAAACATCAGATGATGTTTGTATACAACATCTTGTCTTCTAGGAATTTATTGTTCCAAGAGCCTGTAAAAACTTACATCAATGAACTCATAGTCAAATTCTCAGTTAACTTAAGCCTCAGTTATACTTATCTCAGTAGAGCAATGTTGATTTACCTCAAATGAGGGTTTACATATAGCAATTTCAAATATTTTCCCTTGGTACAGAGTAAGCGAAGATAAAAATTCATAAGTGCACAGCAGAATTTGATATCTGGCCAGCTTTTAACCCCATTTTAAAAACTCAGAGTAACTCTACAAATTCTTAAGCATCTGCTACATTAGAGGGGTTCTAAGTTAAAAATCAACAAATTGAGCATGGAGAACAATGTTTGCAAGATGAAGGACATGTAACAGATGCATTTAAAAAAAAAAAAAAAAAAGAAAAAGAAGCCAAGATGTGTCAGTTACTCTGCAGAGCAAGCTTTGCTCAGCTGTCAGTGTTTTTCCTCACACTATGGTGGTTTGAATAATTTTGCAGTAAGCAAAATTACTTCAAAATAGAGATTACTGTTAATGAACAGACAACTGAGCTTAAACACAAATTGGATGCAAGGTCTGTTATGAGCCAAGATTACCTTACACTTCTGTAGGGCAGAGCAGCCTGTTTTGTCTGGGTAGCACTGACCACTGGGTGCTTGGCATATTATCAGCTCCAGGAGCAATCATGAGGAATGCAGCTCGTATCCATTTCTCTGTAAGAGAAGTTCCTACTGCCTTAGGTGGTTCATGATCAGGCCACCAGTAATGAGGATCCCTTGCCATCTTCCTCTCTCTTTTATAATTATGAAAAAAATACTACTGCTTCTGTAAGCTGCTATTTTCCCAGCAACTTGAACTAAATGCTAGTTATTTCAGGTACCAATTAAAGCATATTAGATCTCTACGAAATTAATCAGCAGTGAAGTAATTCCCACCGACATGATGAGCAATTTCCAAATTTCTTAACCCAATACAGAACCAAAATGTCTGGATTTCAAAAAACAGGAGCTGATTCTTGCCTGCTATAAAATCTGTTTTTCTTTTGGCTTCTATCCTTATTCTGCCATGTACAACAGCTGAGGATATTTTACATGGTAACAAATTTATTGATCCAATTTTCCCAGCTCTTCCTGGAACCTCCATGCTCCCTCCCACCAAATTTTTGTACACATTGAGTCTGGGAAGGGCTGCAGAGCTGCAGTCAGGAGTTACAGGTTGGTCAGGAATTACACTCATTGTACTCCCACACTTTTCAAGTTCCTAATCCACCCATATTGCATCTTACGCACATATGGTGGAACTGTGAGACATAGTTGAGATCTCATTGTCAGAGCTATCCTGAATCACGATCTCCAAGAGAGAAAACACCACATTGATACCATTTCCTTCCAGTTATTTATTTTATCCAGTAAATACTATGTTTCCTCATTTTAAAAAGCTGTTTTATGGAGAACATGGGGTTTGTGGTTTCCACATTCATGCTAAAGTATAACACTTATGCTGCACATCTGTCTATGAAAAACTGTTTTTAAGAATCAACTTCCAGCTGTAAATGAATTCCAGCAGCTTTACCCCTTTCCCTGCCTCAGTGTCTGTAATAATAGCCAAGCAACCGTGCTGTACAGTGCACGTAGGTAACATTGTACAACTACCAGACACATTGTAAGAGTGATAACTAGGGCTTTTAGCAGATTGAAGCTCTTTCATACTTGCCATTTTGGCAAGTGTAAAAAGCACAGATCACCACAGCAGCTAAACTCATTTCAGCTGTCACTATCAACCTTTGAAGAAAGATGCTTACAACCCCTGGAAAAAAGGGTGCCCTATGACCTTTTGCAAGTTTGATTTATTAACATCCAACTAAATTGGTTACAGAGACCAAAAAAAAAAAAATCAAATCGTGCATCAAGATGCTCCAACATTGTTACAAATTTTTGGAGTAAGTGAAGCAGAAAGGAGGAATGATCCTGACTACAGAAAGTTTTCTGAAAAATCTGAAAGCCAGTGATAATTCTAACACATAAGATACCTTTCTTCATTCTGAAATCTAATGCCCTATCAAAATAAACAACAAATTCAGCATTTAGCAGCTTTGCATATGTAATACCTCATACCTGTGGTATATTTTTCCAGTACTAGAACTAGTGAAATACTGTTAACATAAATACAAGACTGCCTGATTCTCAGGGATACCAACCATCTCAATGATGTGGAGCTGAAGGAGCTCATCACCTCCTGTAGATCAACGCCCCAAACATTCTCATAAGCTTTAATACAGTTTTGTTTTGCACAACAAAAACACCAAATCCACAATTTATATAAAAAAGGAACCATTTAAAATATTTTTTTAACATAGGACAACTATTTATGTGGAAAATTTCTCTTATTGCTCTCAAAAGCTGCGGCAAGAAAGTATCTAAGAACTGAACAGTACAATAATACGCTTGGTGATAAGTTACAGCATTTACTAAGCTTCAACAGATAAGCCAGATACCATGTGCAGTTTCTTATGAACCCACAGCTGCTGGAGTAAGTTGCACCCCCCAGTAGCTAGAAAACAGAAAGGATTAGTTAGTGAATATTATATGTTTTATTTATAGCAGGCATAATCCATAAACAAAAACATACTCAACCAAAAAACCCTTTCATTTTAACTTCACTCCTTTGAATAGCAGTATCTGACTCCAGCCCTTGCAAGATGTATTCAATTATGAGAAGTTGTATCTCATCCTTCCCTCTATTACATATGCACTGTCAGCCAGGTTTTGCACTCCTCTTCATCTTGCACCCTCTACATGAGTTGTACACAAAAAAAAAAAAGCTGTATTGAACAAAATATGTTGAAGATTTCCTGCTCTGCAAAGCTGGTCATCAGGAGAGATGACAGAAGAGATTGACACAAAAGCCCCTCTGCTCTGCTCTTGTGAGACTCCACCTGGACTACTGCATCCAGTCCTGGGGCCCCCCAACACAAAAAGGATGCTGAGCTGTTGGAGTGGGTCCAGAGGAGGGCCACAAAGATGGTCAGAGGGCTGGAGCACCTCCCATATGAGGACAGGCTGAGAGAGTTGGGGTTGTTCACCCTGGAGAAGAGAAGGCTCTGGGGAGACCTTGTAGTGGCCTTCCAGTACCTGAAGGGGGCTACAGGAGAGATGGGGAGGGACTTTTTACAAGGACACGTAGTGACAGGGTGAGGGGCAATGGATTTAAACTGGAAGAGGTCAGATTTAGACTAGATATTAGGAAGAAATATTTTACTATGAAGGTGGTGAGACACTGGCACAGGTTGCCCAGGGAAGCTGTGGATGCCCCATCCCTGGAGGTGTTCAAGGCCAGGCTGGATGAGGCTTTGAGCAACCTGGTCCAGTGGGCGGTGTCCCAGCCCATGGCAGGGGGGTTGGAACTCGATCCCCAAGGTCCTTTCCAACACAAACTATTCTATGATACTATGAAAAGCAGATGGAAGGACATAAATTAGGAGTATGCTGAGCAGCTGTAGGTGCACATTTCTGTAGCACGCTCCCCTTATCAGATCTGGCTCCAGAGCACAAGCAGGAAGAAAGTCCTGTCCCAGTCAAGGAAAAGATACAGAAGCAGGCCACAATGTTTCTAGGGAAAGTTTTTAACTACAGCTTTTAGGCATGATTTGTCATTTTAAAGCTTGTTAGAATGGACTGTTTTCCTACTCTTTAGAAATTTTTTTAATGAAAATGGGACACTGAATAAGGACTTTTAGGTATGAGGGGCCTCATAGAAAACCTAAACAGGACTGTAAACAGCTGAGGGAAAGTGGGGGCATGGGAAAGGATGAAGCTTTTGTTAGGTTGTTTTTTAGACCAGCACTGGACCTCTGTGCAACCCCAAGGTTGGCCTTGGTTGTATGTTCTGTTCCCATTAATTTGTGTTCCTTTCTGTACAGTGATCTGTCTTCAACACTAAACTACCAAATAATAAGGTGACTGTGTGTGCAACCACCACCTCCTTCAGGGACCAGGTTTCAAAAGAAAGCAGCAATCCTACTTCCAGTCCCTCAGAAAACTTATTGATGGAAGAACAGATCTCTGTGATGTTTCCTTCTCAAAATTTTGGCTATTTTCGCTCTTCCTTCCATGCATCTAATTTTCCAAGCTTCATATAAAGAACCTAAATACTTTACTGGATCCGTATTTCAAAAAGCATCTAAAAGAAGTAAATCAGTGCTGGCAAACTAACACATAAAGCATATCTCAGAAAGCATACCTCAGAGAGCAGAGATTAAGAAGGGAATGCAATGGTTAATGGTGCACTCCACTTCCACTCAGTCTAAAGGGCACTTTATGCTGTCAAGAGTAGTCTCCTAAACAAGTTATACTGTTTCATAATCCCAAGTTTACACTGTACCAAAATCAGAAACTAAGTGTCAAGCCTGCAAATCTGTAAGTAAAGCTGGGGGTTTCTGTTTGTATGAACACTATTTCCCTGGATTTCCTTGTTATTTTTTTCTTTCTGTGCTGTGGAATTTGAAAACTCTGTTTTAACACCCAAAGGCCTGACTGAGATGCTCCGTCATCTTGATGAAAGTTTATAGTGAGTTTTTTATTTTGTGAATGGGTGCACAAAGAAGGGCAGTGTTAGATGAGTGCTTCATAAACTGCCCTCCAAGATAATATTAAGTAATGCTTATAAAGTCATCAGAGAGATATAACAGCAAGCAATGATCATCAGGAAATGTTAAGACTGATCCATTGGGCTAAACAGCTTGGGGATCACGGCTGTGTATGAAGGGAAGCAGTAAGTTGCCCGATATGTTCTTTTTACCATTCAGGTTAGAAATGGGGAAAAAAGTGCCTCAATGTCAGTTATTAAAAACAAGAGCTGTCTTAGTTATATTGCAGAAAGCTACTGTAAGTTTTGCTCCCATTAACACATCTGAAGCTTTGGGGAAGAAAATTATCAAAATTCCATATTTTACCAAGAATAACTGTACAGAGTATATGAAGGTTTGTGAATGATGAATATATTTTTATGCAGAAATACACAGAAGAAACATCAAGCCAATTTCCTTCCACTGCTTAAGATACAGTTGACAGAAGTTTAACAACCAAACCCAATTGTTGTGTACAAAAGTAAGCAGGGATAACTGTAGTGCAGTTGGAAACATAGGTTCAGAGGTTCATTCACAAGTGGTTACACCAGGTTTGCAGATGTGTATCAGAGTTTTACAAAAGGAGCTATTACTTGTGCAATTATTTTGCTTCATGTATTTAAGAAATGCCCTGGATTATGCTCAGGCATTATTTTTCTTGAGAGGATAGTCAAATTCTGAAGTTTACCTTAATGTGGGATTTCTGCTGAAGAAAGTTTTATATAAGGCACTACTCAGCCCGATGCTTCTTGTTATTAATCAAATGTATTTTAGATGCAATATACAAGGCAACACTGCCAGTCTGATTTCTCAAAAATCATGGCTCAAACACCCAATATGAGATTAGTTTTGTTTAACACTTGCTGATTTTAATGCATTACAATTCTTTAACTTTGCCTTTTGGACTCTAATTCTTTGATTTCAGATGCTGTCAACTATTAGGTCATATTAAAAAGTATGGGGAAATCCCCTCCATACACAGAAAACACAAACCCAGCAATCAGATCAGACAGTATTCCCAGCAGCTGCGAAATATGATGATGAGCAAGTTTAATGCATCCTCCACTAATTTTTTCTCCCTTTCTTAAAACTTCTCTCCCCCTTTTGTTGTTAAATTAATGTTATTTTTAGTATAAATGGTAATTACCAACAGCAAGGATAATTACAAATATGAACTAATTTCTGTAACGAAGTCTTGACAGTTAATACCAAGAATAAAACACAGGAAGGAAACAAGTCACAAAGAGATCCTCACTCTCCTTGAAAAGCCAAACAGCCCTCAAAAGTTAAGATCTCCTTTGGAATCAAAGCCCAGATTTTGTCTTCATATTGACATGAACCTTGCCTTGTTGTAAGCTGCTGGTGTGGTAGTCAAGTCTTTAAAAGATGTATTAAATAGAAAGAATTATGCTAACTTCTTTGGTAATAAATTACAGAAGTGACAGTGAGGCAGAGTTCCTGGGCAAAGTGAAAAATGGTGAAAAAGCATTCATCTGCCTGTAAGACAATGGGGCTTCAAGGTAACAGAAAGCAACATTCAAATGTACATCAAATCTGACATCACAGATTTGGTTTAAAATGGACGCGTTCATAGTATTTCCTTCATGTTACATATAATACATGGATCCATTTTAATGGGCTTTCTTTAGAACAATGCAGAAGCACACAGTAAAGTGGAAGCTTTTCTAAGCTACTAGTTCCCCTAGAAGTTTTCCTTGTCCGTGCCCTGTCCAGTTGTTCCCACACATAAGCTAAACATGTCAACAACATTTGGGTTTATTTTGTGTCATTAAAGTGGCACATAAGAAAAAGAAAAGGGGGGGAGAGGGGGTGACAGGATACAGATCTAAACTTGAAAACTGCATTATTGCCAGAGAGTCACAAACACATAGAACAGACTTGAAGAATAATGAGTCAGGCTTGAGTTGTGGATAGGTAGGAATGTAAATTATTCTGTTAATGACCGTGGCATTGTGATTTCATGGAAAAAATAAAAACACTGCCCATCTCTATAATCTCCATTCAAAAGTGAGACTTCTGCTACATTTGTTTTCTGCTGTACTTCTGACCTGTGGTTTAGTAGTTTCACAAATTTACCCATACATATAAAATTACAGGAAAGAGATGCAATTGATTTAGTGCAAGACAGTTGAATATTTATCTGAACATAATAAACAGAGGAAGATCAAAGACTCCATACATTTCTCCATAAGGCAGCTGGTCTTTTTTTAAATATAAGATCTTAAATATGCTGTTTATTTCTTTAAGAGGTAGAAAATATCAAAATACTAAGAAAAAATGTCTAGCTTAAAACAATCAGTTTTCTTACTTTTTAAAAAGTCTTACTGTTGCAGTTTTTAGGTTAATAAAAACAAATGAAGCTATGGAAGCACAGGATTTCGTGCTCTGTATAGATTTTAGCTACTGGAAAAAGAGAGAGCTTCTTCACCTCGTCAGTGCTCAAGTAGTATATGCAAAGCATCTCCTCCTCTTGCCCCGTTGGGGGCTATAAATCTGAAGATTCCCAATGGAAAATCTTGGTGATTCCTGAACTTCTAGCACTACATTTAGCCAGGTACAGTTTATGTATAAGGCAGCAGAACCACTGACGTAAGCTCAGAACTACCTCTTCCATAATGCTAAGAGCAAAGCTAACAGAAACAAAAGCTTAAATCTTTTCCATAGGTGGTAAAAGATCATACTCAGATTCCAGCACCAGCTGATAATTTGTTTTAGCATTTTATACCAGCCCAGAGACAGCTGAACTACTGATTGAGGAACTGTGGAAGCCTACTTACAGTTTGAGTTACTAAGGCTTGCACTCTGATTTCTCAGCACAGCTAGGAGATGCTGATGTTACTGTCTCCAATGCAACTCAATAAGGCATAAGTTAACTCAGAACTGACATTATTACACATTGGAAAAGTAGTGTAAAAGCTCCTCTTTTCCCTCTCACTGTTAAAATTCAGTACTATTTATTAAATATTTTATAAAAAGAAGTTAGGGTATTTATACATTCAAACAATCACTGCGATAGTCAGAGTAAAGGAAACGAATTATCAGATTCTAAATGAAGCACAATTCTGGAGATACACACACTTGCACACATACACACGCTCCACATATATATATGTGTGTATATATACATAGGTATGTGTATATATGTATATATAGATATATTTTATATATACAGCTTTAAAATCAGACCCAAGAATACAGCACAGAATATCTTCACTTAGCTCCTCTTTCACCAGAGGACAGGATTGTCCAGTTTGGAAAATCCAGGTTCTTTTCTAAGGTCCATGTAGGTTCCATTGCTCACCCAGGAGTCATCACTAGATTTCCTATCAAAGATAAAACAAATATCTTAAATATAAAACCTTATATTTTCCATACATATGCTGTGTAATGCAACGTAGCACTATGCACACATACCAAATCCAGTCCATGAACCAGGTGCAGTGCAACTCAGTAGAGTCTTCAAAGAAGACAATACAGCTTGGAGAGTCAAACTTGTATGCGTGCACCGGGCTTTGGAGACACACCTCAGCAGCCTAGTGTTCAGCCGAGATCAACATTCTTATTTCACTATCAAATGCCAGTGTTTAGCACTTAAAACTACAGCCCAGGTTTATTCTGTGGTCTCAAAGGCAACTTTGAGTGGAAAGTGGAAACCTTCCTTCTACCTCTCCAAAGGTGGCTCACCACAGTTATTGCATAAAGGGAACCCATAGCTCTCAGCCAAGAGGCAAGATTCATTGCACTAGGTACTGTACCCTGAAGGAACTAGTCTGCTTTTAATCTAGTGTACAACATTTTTGGCACAACAGCAAATTATTCTTTTAAGTAAATCAAGGATCGTTATTTGTTGAAAAGAGCAATTGCTATTGAAAAGTCAAATGCATAACTCACATCTAATCTAACATTGGGCAACTTTTTTTGTGATACAGTAACTAGATTTTTTTTATTCTGTAATTTAAATCTACAGCACAAATCTCAATTGTAAAATCTTCATTGTGAGGAGTTAAATCCTCATCCACATTCACAGTCCTTATTGTGAATATACAATTACAAAGTATTAGACTTTGCCTCTATCCTGTCTTTTTAGCCTGCTGGAAACAACATTTGCTTCTCTTTAGTAGGCATGATTGACATGTGATGAGTTAGCTCACCAGCTTGTCAGATGTAGTGGCCTAAGCCATTCCCTTTTTGCACCTCTTTTAAACGTTTCTGTATTTCTCAGAAGTACAGTATCTATCTATCCAGAAAAAAATTAGGATCCCAGATCTGTTAACTGTGATACATAGCTCCATACAACCTTCACCTTGGCTCCAACTCATTCATTCCAGGAGAACGGAGAAGCTGGAGGGCAAAAGGCTGTGTCCTCATCAGCACTCATTTTTGTCTTTCAGTGGCTGAAAGTCTTCTCTTAATTGATTTACAATAGGAAGCAATAAAATGCCCTCTGAATGATAATTCTTTTCCCATCAAATAGAGGAAACATTGTCAAAAACAGCCCTGGAAATGAAAGGGTCTGACTGCACGCTGCTGCACAAGGCAATCCCACTGAATTCAGCAGAAATAATTAAGCTAAATACAGCTACTTCACCTTGCTTCAAAGAATCCAAGATGCTACAGTCACACAGGCAAATTCAAATATAGGCTAAGTATCAATCGCCTTCAAGGCAGAAAAATTAGAAAGAAATTCAGGGATGCACTAATGAAAAAACAATATATATTCACAAGTTTTAACTAAGACTGGAGTGTTCTACATTGCCAAAGTACAAAAATCAAGAATATGGAAGAAAACTGGAAAACACTGGAGCCTTTATGGCAGTTTAGAACCACATCTATAATAAGAATTTAGGTAAATTATAGTATATGCTAGTTATTATATAGTACCTGAAAAATCTAGGCTGATGCTCTAGATTGTTTTCTTCCAGCACCTTCCTTCGTTCTCTTTGTAGCTGCTCAATTCTCTGCTTTTGCATTTCAGCTCCTTCAATATTCCCTTCTTCTAGAAACCTGCAGCACCAGCAGTGATAAGAGACACAATTGGTGCTTCTGTCCCCCATCTTTGCCAGGTCCTCTAGAGCTCCAGAATCTAATCTTTACAGCAGGCAGTTCACAGTTTTTAAAATGTAAACAGCTACATCTGCAGGCAACTGTGCTATCAAAAAGCACTTAAGGAAAAGTAACTCTCATAACAAGTTCAGAGTCATTGTTATATTAGATTATTTTCCTTGGAAGTTAGCAACAGTGGAAATTCCACCACAGAAAGAAATCTCAACTGTCTCAGTTTTTGGCTATTCAAACACAGTACATTCAACATCCAGTATCTGAAGTACTGAAGTTTTAACATCTTTGGAAAGACAGCTACCTAGAAGCACCCAAGAGCTAATTTTAGGAAACACTGGTCCATAGTGACTAGACCATCTCTTAGTAAATTATTAAAATTACTGTTTCAGACACACATTAATGTAGAAATAGAAATGCACTGCAGGTATCTACACTAAGTAGTCTGAGTTTAGGGTAAAATGAGCATACAGAAGATTAAAAACTATTCGAGGAAGATATTTAAAACTTCTTACCTTTGGTCTGGCCTAAAACGTGTATCAGTGGATGGGAGCAGTGACCTTGTTTGTAGATCCAGTTCATTTAACTCCAGTGCAAATTGAGTGAATCCATACCACTGTTCATAATCTTTTGGCATTGGATCTACAGAAGAAAAGAGTATATTTAGAATTCCAACTAAATGCCGTTATCTTTAGAAGGAAAACCCCAAGCTCCTCTAAGTAATTTGTTCATTTCTGAGACACAGTCTCAATTCTGGAGTAATAAAAAGTTTTTATTAACGTGACAAAAGAGAACATCCCCCTTGATAATTGCATTGCAACAAAACAGATTTCTGTTCTCTCAGCTGAATCAGAGCACAACTGTGATGAAGGTCATGCTATTATCATAATGCTTTTCAAACTACAGTAGACAAAACCCCACGAGCTTAGGAGAAGTTCAGATATGGCTGATATTCAGATATATTCATTACAGAATTGACCTTTGTGGGCTATCCTCCAATGTTAAATACATGAAATAACCACACTTCACTACACAAAAAGTGTGTGTTTGGGGGGATACTTTTTTTTGACTCCTCCTTTTGGAGTCCTCGATACCCACTTCGTGCCCAAATATGAAAATGAGGGAGAACGGAGAAAATGCAGAAAGCCATGGGATTAAGTTCTCCATATTACTTAACTTAAATTATGTATTCTTCTGGTCTAAATTTTAAATGCTTGACAAAAATGTAATATTCCACACAGAAATAACAAGACATTGGGGCCTACTAAAGAGAGGAAAATACTAAGTTTATTCTTAAGCAGATCTTAAGTTCTGTACATTAGCCATTCACATCACTAACTTGCTCTCCATATGCAGTTTGAAGATGAAGTTGTCCCACAGTATAAACTCTCATGCCACTTCCCAAAGAGTCGATGCACAACGTTCCCAGATTTATCCATGACACCACCTTCAATCTCATGTGCATTTGGATTCCAGTACTTTGCCTAGAATTAGAAGGAACAAGGAGAAAACAGGTGCCTAAGAGATCAAGTGAGAGTGATTTTGCCCTGTCAATAGCACCATGCTGTAGAGCAGTTTTCTGGAATAAAAAGTATTCATTTAGGCATACATTAAAATATCATATGGAAACAACTGTTCTAAGTACTGTTAATCAGCTTACTAAAATACTAACGTTGAGAATTGTGTTTATTTTGTTTGCCCTTTTTAGGAACAGTACTATGTGAAGCATAGCTGACCTTGAATTTTGCCCAATCACAAGTAACACTGGCTCCTGACTTAGTTATGTACATCTTCCCCAAATTTGCAGAAGAGAAGGAACTGATATAGTAATCTCCACTTTAGACAATTTACAATATCAAAAGGTTTAAGATTTACAGGCTCTCCATTTTTAAAATTTGAACTCTAAATCCAACTTCAACTCTGAAAATACATTACAGTACTTTCAAATAAATATTTGGGAAAAAAAATCATCCTAATACTTCTTAGAAAGCACAAAGTATTCAGGAAAACAAATAAGAAAAGGAAACTTTCCTCCTGCTGCTGAGTATGCCATTCTGCTTAGGTAGGCTGAAGTACTTAACTTGTATCTGTAAAGCCCTGACTTTCTCCAGCAATCAGATACAGAAAATGCAGGTTAAGGTTAAGTCTCCTAGCATGCTTTGCAAAACTATTTCTCATGTTAGAAATTTTGGCACCATTCTAGGTTTTCATTGATTTCCCATTACTAGAAAGTAGTCATCTATTGCCAAAAATTAATTTTAATTTCAGTTATAAATTCATTTCCTGAGGAAGTTGTATCTTGATACCTTGTACTGAAGCTTTAGAGTAACACCACAACCTGTCACTTAAGCTCCTCAGAGTTCCTGCAGAGGGCTAGAAAAGAGTATCGGGTGAAGCATCCCACCTAAGTGTTGGTTCTGCAGTTACCGAATGAATGCGACCACAGCACATGCCAATGGGTTACCAGAAGGCATGTGGGAAACCACTGTCAGCAAACACCTTGTGCCTGCCTCTCTCATCACAGTAGTTTTTTCATCATATTTCTTTCTTCTGTTTCCCCACACTTTTTGCATCTCAAGTGGAATCACCTGAGAAAGCTGTTGCTTCCCTTTCTTGTCTGGCTCTACCTAGTGAGCAGCAGTTCCTCAGAGTTAAAGTTTCTTAAAGAATCACAGGTAATTGTAGCAGAACTAAAGGAAAATACAGGTTGTAAGCAGTGGTACTGAGCTTCAGCAGATGGCATCCACCCACTGCTGTGTCTGTGAGAAAAGGCACTGCCAACATTACTGTGGTTGCTGCTGGTTACCTTTATGAAAGTCAGTTTGCAGTGGCAAGTGTCATCATTAAGATTTTTGATGATGATTTCTCCGTAGTGTTCAATCCATCTTTGCCCACTTAAGATGTTATGGATGCAAGATGTCACCTTGTTCCACGCAAAATGGTCTTTAAAACTGTAAGAAAAATACACACAAGAACAATCTCATGCCATTTTCAAATGAGCTCATAAACGTGTGAATAAAAGTTGCAGAGATCACATCCTAGAGACCTTTCACTCCACAGCTTAAGCTACTCACTATGAACTCAACATGTTTTATACATTATCTTTTGGATACTATCTTACTATATCGCAATTTTACCCACTTAAAAGAGAAAGGCATGCTTAGTCGCTTAGTCTGATGAGTGCTAGGTTCTTGGGTTATTTTCCTTTTTTTCAGATAGCAGAGTAATTAATTTTGTAGATTCTCTTTGTAAAACAGATGTAATTAGAACGCTACTCAACCTTTAGACCTCTGGTTCTGCAAACATGATGGATATAGGCCAAATTTTAGGGGATTTTAATTGTTGATCTATAATGGGTGCTCTGACAAGCTGGCATAGAAACACTGCAGATTTTTTTTTTTTAATTTAAACTGTACTCAACACTTAACTACGGTGGCCACTTACATCTCTGGATAATAAACACCAGATATGCAACAGGTTTTATCACTTACAGTAATTATTTATGCAGTGATGATGGCTATTAGCCTCATCTACAGACCAGGACCCCATGGTGTTAGGGTCTGTACAAATACAGGTACAGAAGAAAGCAACAAGAACACCCCTCCCTCGAAAACATATTCAAGCAAAAGAATTCATAGCTTCCTCTACCATGCAGTTTTTCCCTGTCAGTTTAAAATGCATGAAGATTGAAATTCAACTGAAGTATGAAAACACCAACTTTGCTTTTTTCAAGATACACAGGAGTGACGTTTTTTATTTCATCTTTTGTTCTTTTATAACCTTGGGAAGAGTTAGTGCTTCTGTTTTTATGCTTCTGGTCTTGGTTTGGTGGATTTTTTTCTCCCCTCCCCCTCGCTTTCTTTTTAAACTAAATCATAATCACCAATTCTTCCAAAGATCTAATATGGCACAGCACAGCGTGTTCTCATCTGAATAAACATGGCTCCAGTGTGTGCAAGCAAATCTGTGCCTGTGTGTGAACAGCAATGCATGACTGCAGCACTTACGCCGGGAGAGTTACATGTGTTGTACCAACTGGAACAATTTCCATGGACTTTCCCCAGAATTTGTTTTTCCATCTTACATCTGAAACAGGTAGAGGAAAAAAAAATAAAAAAGACATGTTTAGTCATCAATCTATTTCTAGGTTCTACTTTATTTTCAAGAAATGCAAAATAACAAAGTGCAACATAATAAAAGTGTTCAAAGAATGCTGTGGACCTTCGAACATGGTTTTGTTCGGTTATTTTTCATTATGATGTTGTTTATTTTAACAGCAAAGTAAAAGAGGTTTAAAAGTCCTCTCTCAAGAACTTTTTCAAAAGAGAGGAATTCGAATAAGCTATAGACAGCACATATTTATCTAAAATTCAGTTGCTAGTGAATGAATGCAGACATTTCCAAAAACAAAAGCAGAATTTAAAATACAAAAACATAGAAACTAAGAACATTTACAGTGAAGAAGCAAGAGAATGTTTCAATGAGCACAAAATTGCAGAGGGATTTAGTCCAACTTCCTCTGTAAGTTTAACTGGCCTTTTAAAATCTTATCTGAATCACATAAAGACGTGTCCAAGGCTCATGTAATTTTTCCAAAAAAAAAAGAGAAATCTCAATGCAAGTTTAGCCAAATTTATTGAGCAAAAACACCTGGAAGAGAAAAAAAGATGACAGAGAAGCACAGCAGAAAAGGTATAGAGTTAAATTAGGCTAGATAATCAGGCAGTAACTGTCATAGCTTCAGAGCTCAGGGGACTAGCATCCTTGCTGTTTTAGACACTAGGTATTCCATTCCTTTCCCAATCTGAAAGAGAGAAAAAATCATCTCTAGTCTCAAAAATATGCTAGTGCTAACACAAGGAAGAAAAAACCACTTTCCTATGCAATTCTGGGGGAAAGCTGTTAATGCTGGCTGTGACACAGATGCTCAGACTGTAGTTAGGAGATTACATATCTCCTAAGTACATATGTGCAAGTGATGGGACTGAGCCACACCAGGCTGCATAACATTGCACAGGCTGGAATTGGACACAGGGCAGAATTCCTGATGGAAAAAGTGACCCTCTTCTTATCCCTTGAGAAAAGGATCATTGTTGTTTTTTGTTTGTTTTTTTTTTTAAATTTTGAAGTTTGATGCTGGGTCAGCACTGTTAATGACAGCTATGCTGCACAAAAAAAGGTCCAAAAGTACCTTGAGTATGATGGTGTTGAGCCATACTCTGCACTAGCTTTCTCTCTTCTGCAGTAAGATGGAAGAGAAAGGGCAAAGGCACACCCTGCTGAGTTTAACAGTTAAAATGTATTATCTGACTTTTAGGTTTGATGTTCTCATAAATGGCAAAGCTGTCCCACAGAGTTCAGTACATGCGAAACATCTTGGGAACCAGTGTGTAACTTGATCATGCAAAAATTTTACGACAGCAAATAAAAGCAAAGTGTTATTTTCAAAGCTATGCTCAGATTAATTCAGGCACAGATGCTGTAATAGCTGGAACTTTCTCTTCTGCTTTTCCATTCTTCAGGTGTCCACACTCCTTTGCAAAAGCAGAGTCAGCTTCACAAGCCAGGGAAAATTATTTCCAAAATAACTTTCCCTGCCAGAACCCAGTCTTCTGTCTCACTAGAGATGATCAAGAGATTTCTTGATGTTGAAACAGGTGAACTAAGGTCAGTGTCTGGTGGGATGACAGCACTAGTCTGGCAATGTGGCTGAGGACTGTCTCCTTTTTGGCTAAGGAGATAATATGGTAAGTGAAAAGATCTTTGCACACAGAAAGAACTTTCCTAATTGACAAGCTGCCTTTATGATTAACTTGATGTTAATTTTTCCACGTAAGTTAATGTAGCCCCATAACAAGAGGCCACAGCATTTATAAACTGCCTTTGCATTAGAAAAAAAGAACATGGTCTAGATCTCCCATAAGCTCAGCTAGCCACATTTAAAAACAAACCAAACCCCCAGAAACCTGCAGTAACCTGACTGGGACTCCTGTGCTCATCAAGACCAAATCTCAGATTCCCTTTGATCAGATTCTCAGCTCTCACCTTGACAGAAAAGCTTCGTACTCTAAATGTGAGTATTAAAATATTTGAGTGACAACTGTTGTCAAGGTCTGTTAAACAATTCCGTCTCATCAGTTTTTATTAAGACAGGCTGCTATCTAGTCTTACTTATACAGTATTCAGTTACTGCATAAATTTTTGGTTATCTCTGCTTTTTAGCTAAGAAAAAAAGGACTCTTGTCCCTATATTTGTTTACAAAGCAAATAATTATATTGAATAATGAAACCCAGACTAATGACAGTTAGCAGGGCTCCATCTGTAATAACTATAATCAAGTCAGCAGAGTCAGTAATAACAGAATTAAAGGTTATAACATGGCTGCATTTTGAATTGCCAAACCTCTAGGTGAAGGATTTTAACTGACTTAAAAGGCAAAGCTATGTTCTGTGTACAGTACAAAAATATTTAAGCACACAGGTACTGTGACTGGCTGACATCAGCAGTACAGAAGCAAACAAAGCTCCAGTGTAATTTTTTTGAAACACACTGTTAGTAGTCAAATAGCACAAAATCTTACATACTGTAATAATGCCAGCAGAGAAAAACATCTTAAATATATCTGTCCTTGCTGTTATGCTTATTTTCAGAACAGGTTGACAAGATCTGCCAAGGCTCAGGATTTAACTTGTGGTTTTTCAAGCTGTGTTATAGCTTGTTTGTTTTGTAAACAGCTTGAAGTACAACTCTTCTTTACTAAAGAACCACCCCTCCAATACAAACCTGATTTTAAAGAAATGCAGATATTTGTACATGAAAAGAATAATCAATTAATGTTATAAAAAAAATAAAACTTGAACATTTTTATAGTGGCAGCACATCCAAGTAAGAAGCATGCAAGTAAGCATAGCCTAACATTTCTTAAAGCCATTCTAGTATAATTTGAGCAAGGAATTTCACCTTTTCCCAATTTCTGGATATTTCATGTTAGACATACAATGAAAATATTATGAACACTGTAACAGTAAACGATAGACTGAAAAGTTACCTTGCCAAAAAGCAAAATTCACAGATTCAGCATGGCATGCAGAAATAGGTGGATGGTGACTGACCTAATAGCAAGACATGAAAGGGGGGGGGGAAAAAGATGGACATATTAACACTTGAACAACCATTTTGGTTTGGGTTCTTTTTTTTTTTTCCCCCCCTCCATTTTTCATTCATATATGGTATTTCCAAATGGAACATTTACTTTGCTTTTGCAGTTGTGTCCTGAAGGGGGAGTCAGTGAGATTAATAAGGTACTGAGACCTAAGAAGCCTTGAAAGAAACAGGGAAGCACTTTTGAAAGGCCTGTGAATTTTGTTCATCGAGTGAAAAAAACTAACTATATATTATTTCGTAATTGTCTCTAAGGTGATAACTGCATTCTCCCTTAAGGCCCCCTTAATATATTAACAAAAGCCGCAGTTTAGGCACACAGACAAAACCAAAAAAACACAAAGGGTCAAATCCTTCTGTGCAGTAAGTACCCACAAAACCTTGACTATGAGGGAGGAGACAGCGATCAGCATCTCTGAGGAGGCCACGGGTGGAGAAATCAAGCCGTGAAATTCCATCTAGCAAACCCCTGCTACTGCAGTAGTGACACCTCAGCTGTTTCTAGTGTGAAACTCTAACCACACACTCTGCATTTTATCAGCTTTGGGTAATAGCACATACATGAATTAGGGTAACCACCGAAATAGCAAAGCAAGGACTATGAGTAAATAAAGAAATAAGGAAATAGGAAATAATAAAGTAACTATGCAAGGTGAAAGCAGACACGCCTTTTTGGATGTAAATTTTTCCTTCTAGGTGAATATAACTAACAACTGACCAGGACCAACTCTGATGTGTAATGCCTACTGTTCTATTGACCAAGAAAAATTTATTTTCAAGTCAAATTGCCATTTCCCACTATGAATTTAATATCTTAACCATCTACATGGCTCAAATGCAGTTTTACTTTCTTTGTTACTCATTTTGCAAATCTGTTATTGAGCATTTTTTCTGCAGGCATCCAGTTATTTACTGAACATCCTCTAATTGTGGTGTTTTGTTTTTTTTAAAGAGAAAATTACTCTCAACTATGCCATAATCCACCAAGAGCAACACTCTCTCACATACTGCACCCAGATTAACCCCAGATGCCACTATAATTCATTGGTTAAATTTAGCTCTCACTTAAACTGTTATAATTCTAGAGTAAGGTCATGGTGCTAAGTAGAATTGTTCTAAACTCACTCTAGCAACAGAACAGAATCTGTTGTTTTATACATTTTACTTATCTATTCCATTGATTACTTACTATCTGCACTAACAAGTTATCTAGATAAGCATCAAAATGCTTGCACAAGCAAGCAATAAGCAACAGCTCCCAATGCAAAGATAAATATTTAATGCTTGCAAGTTGTGTGAAATTTCTTTCCTCCTATACTGCCCTCCCTTCCTAATATTCCTGCACCCCATACCATTACAGTAACTTTACCACTCTACAGACTCATGTCACTTATTGCACATATTAGAACAATAGTTGTTAACTGCCCAAGTCCCTTCAGGTATTAAAATTCCTCTTTAGAAAAAGTAGCCTTTGTACTGATTTATCCAATATCAATCTCTTACTTTAATTAAATCTAATATTAAGCTCAGTACCAACCTTTATGCACCACTTTTTTGCTCCAAGTTGATGTTACACTGGTAACTGCAGTGCTCTATACACATCATCTTAGAACTGAAGTAAAACAACGAAGAACCAGATACATTACTTGAACTTCAAATTTGTTTCTTGCTTTGACTGTTTTGCTTTTTTTTTTTCCCCTCTTATTTTTACTCTTGCCTGTGACATTTCCCAAGACTAAGGAAAGATCCCATAACCCTCTTTCTGTCAGTCCTAAAACGTAATGTACAAAATGTTATATCTTCAGAGATGATCACTTTTCATTTCCTAAATGAAACCTCTTAGAAGGCTTTCTCTGATCAAATTTCTAGGTTATACACCCTTGCCCACTAAACTTGCTTATTTGTTTGTCATGTCTAGACAAAACAAGACAGCTTTCAATCCTTCTTACTCTGCTAGGACAGAGATTATTTAAGTTTTATCCCTTTTTATCATATGTCTTAAGCTTGCAATTTTGATAACTTGTCTGGTTTAAATTGACTATTTTTCATCCATAATTATCTCCTCTTGAGAAATTATTTTCATAAACACTCAGACCTTGATGTGTTGCATACATCCTTCACCTTCTGAGCTGTAGTACCAGATTTGAAAGGCTTAGCCTGCAAAGTATTTGAACAGGAAGCAGAAATATTTATGGTGCCACAGAAAATACTAGTGGTTGATTGACTTGCACAAAGGATATATCTGTTATAAAAGAAGACATTAAACAGCTGATTTACAGTATTTTTAGTGATCACACCCAAAAGAAAATTACAAGAATGTGAACGCTTGTTGCAGTTGTGATCAATTTCAGCATGGGGAATTGCACTCTACTTAACCAAGTTATCTAGTTAATGGAATAGGCAGCCTGACAGCCTTCGCTTCTGGACTGTCAGCTGTTGGTTGTCATGTTCCATGACAGAGTTAGCAGACTTTCCTCAAAAACCTATTTTCTTCATTTAGAATTCTATAACAACCCTTGAATTTTGCTGGGCTCAGGTTATATAACGTAATTTTGTATTTTGCTATTAATTCCAGAGGATTCCATCCATGCATTAGAATTAAGCAGTGTATCAAGTAGCAAATCTATGAGTTGCAGCATACAGTACCTGTTCTGCAAAGAACTGGAAACCCTTATCTTCACGAATACATTCATAGGTTTCTCCAAGCACAGGATTAAATGGCTTACTTCCAGCTCGGTAGTAACTGGATGCATAAGCAGAGACTGCAAATGCAGCTATATACACCTGGGAATAACATATGTGCAGTTTAGATTAATTTACCACAGCTACGCACAATTTTTGTTATACATTCTGATTTAGCAGACAAAAAAAAACCAATAAGGTCTTATCCTGACATCAGATTCTGTATTTCTCCCTTCATTTGCAGACTGTGAATGTGCCTGCTTCCTGCAAGTTAAGTACTAGCTCACACATTAAAGAATTATTCTGTTTTCAGAGAGTCATGCAGTAGTCCATGGGTGGAGTTATTAGGGTCAAACACTGCAAATTTCATAAACTGAAAACAGCATTTCTGAAAACTGTTTGAAACAGCTTACCATTCTGCAACACAGTGCAAAGCAGTAACCTTAAAAATCACTGTTATATTTTGTATTATAACTGGCTTTTATAGTTATGGTCTGTGATTCTAAGGATCTACCAACTATCCTTTTCCTAAACATGGCACAGGAAATATTGGATGAGTTTTCACCACGTTTGCTATTTATAACGAAGTTTGAATTAAATTTCCTTTTATCTACTGTGTGCTATTACCTAATCATGAAACTATACTTGATTATGACTGAGACACAGGCACCCTTCCAAGTTTTTGCATCCAGCTCAAGCATAATTCCTCCTAAATGTGAGGAACTGGAATTTGGGGTTGTTCAATTCAGGTCTCTTTGTACCATTTTTCTCCCTTTTCATTCCCTATTTCTCATCTTCTGAAAGTATAGATGCTCTCCTTTCACAATTTCAGAAACTGAATCCACTTCAAAATGGCTCTTTTATGAACTACTGCAATTACTATGCAACAGCTAGCATTAATTTTGCCTCAGAAATTTCTCAAAGACTACTCCATTCTGAGGTAATTTCCAGATGCTTAGGTGTGGGAAGGAGAGAAAAGGCTTCTTTTCACTCCCATATAAAAAACTACTGCTCATATCCTTTTCCTTTCAACATATGTTCTCGAGAGAACAAAAAAAGCTATGCACCCAAAACCCCAGTTAATAGGCACACTCTGTCCTGAGAACAGATGCTAAACTGTAACCCTCTTAGACTGTCAGAGCAAGAGGCTTTTCAAACAGTATCTATAAAATGACTATTTACATTCATTAATAATCTCATTTTGAGATACATGGAGCTGAAAAGGCTTAATTCAGTTAAGGGACAATCTGTAGCTTCCGTTTAAGAGAATTTAAAGAGATTTTAATTCTTTATTTACAAGCTTACACATTCAGCAGCTTTTGTGCACCTGGAAGCAGAACAACTGAAATGCATTTTTCTCTTGTTCTTTTGCCAAATGTTGAATTTAGGGTTCTGCACTGGCAGAAGATGACACCATTATTGTACCCAACATGCATTCATATTGCCCGGTTTTGAGATCTTAAACATTTTGAAGCAACAACCCTCCCTCCCTTTTTGCTGTAAATTTTTGACATTACAGAGCAAGAACTGCAAACCAGAACTAAACTACTTCTTTGTTTAACCCTGAAGGACAGCAAGGTACTTGAGGAGAGAGACTTCTTGACAAAGCAACAGAAGTTATGAAGAAGAGTCAAAAATAGCAAGTATGTAAGTATGTACAGACATAAGTTTGGAAAGTCTGTCTCCTTCAGCTGGGAGAAAAAATAAAGGAGCACAATATCTTCATTTCTTTAGCAGATTGTTTTTATTATATTTACTCTGTTCTAATTATATTGAGTGTTACTAAGTTTTTGGAATAACATATTTACCATCCGTTCAAATGAGTTAGGCGTATGTGCTGCTTTATCTAGTAGTTCGCTGTACTCTAGCTCCTCACAGAGACGCTGAAGGGTGTTAAGTGGCTCATTTAATTCAACAGGCATGGCCACTTTGGAGAGATCCTTTCCTATGTTATTTCTCAGGATATTCCACAGGCTGATGTTACTTGTATTAGGACATGGAGCTGGTAAACATGTTCTCCGTTTTGAATTGCATCCAATTCCACTTTCCGAAATACAGTCTGAAAAGGAAGGAAGGGGCAGAACAAGTCAATTCACTGTTTACTGAGTTTCATCCCCTTTGCAAACATACATTAAAATGCAGCCATCTTCTTTCTGCCAAACTGTCCTTCCACCCTCACAATTCATTCAAGTATTTCACTTGTGTTTTGAAAATAACCTGTTATAAAAGTGATAAAATTAAGATTTTTTTTCTGTATATTATCTGAAGTAAATACCAGGTATAAAAGATGCATAAAAAATTACCTTCCTTCCCCTTAAGGGCTATAAGAAAGGCTCAGGCTTTCCAATGAATTTGAAGGAGTAAATATTATAACTGTTTCATTTGTAAGAGATGGATTCCTAGCTATTTCAGGGACATAAAACCTCCCTCCCTGACAGAGCTTCAATTAAGTTGACACTTATCAGAAGGCAAGGCAAAACTTACAGATACAAACATAATAACAACTCCTACCTATCTTTTCCTACTTTTTTGAATACTTCTACCAGGGAAATTTACTGCACCACAGGCTTTTCCACAGTGCTCAACATTTAAAAAATTTTAGGATGTTAGCTTTTAGATACACCCATACGTTGCTGAAGAAATAGCCTGTTTTAAAGCTGAAGCAACTGGGTTTGCTGAAGATTAAAATAAGAAACAAGGACATGAATATGCTGACATGAATATCAGAGGTCTGTGCTGCTATGTCAAAGCAATTGGAACAAGATAAATAATTCTAAGTGTGCCATGAAGTGATTTGTGGCAGGATCAAAATAGAGGCACAAGCTTCTGCAACAGGCACTAGTCTGAAGTGATTACATTGCTTACCTGTACTTCAGTCTTATTTCAGAGAGGAATACAGTTGGCACTACAAGAACATGTTTTATCTTTACACGTCCCTAGAGGCACCTAGAAAGCTGCTGCCCTAGGACTGGTTATCATTTGGAGACATTCAGGTATAGCCCCAGCTGCTCAACCCCTGTCCTCATCTGGTTTCCTCACACAGCTTTATCGTGGAGGAATGAAAACAGCACTGGGCAGCACATCTTTCCTGTGCTGCACATGCCCAAAGAATCACTGCCCTTAAATGCACACTTTCAACCAGTATTTCTTCTGCTGGTCCACCGACATAAGCGCGATATCAGCAGTGCTGCCAGCAGTGGCAGAGTGCAGATAACCACAAGGGCTAACTTCTCCATTGCTGCCATGCTGTGGTGGTGTGCTCCCTGCCCCGCAGCCTGAGCTTTATCTCCTGCAATAATGGGTGTGTCTGGTCCTGACAGCTGCATCTGGCTCTGACTCTGAGTAGACTGGGGAGACACAGATAACAACACAACAGCCAAGGGCTATCTTGCACATCTTGCTCAAACAGCTGAAGGCTATCTGAGCTTGCATAAACAGTGAACAGCCGGGGGCCCATTGCGCTATCCTGCACAGCAGCGGGCTGCACGCCAGAATCTCCCCTTGATAGGGACACCTCTCAAGGTTACTCCTCGAGTTTGAGGGATTCCTTGCCACGACAGATTCTCAGTAAGCGACTAATAGCAGCTAAGCTTTCATAGTTTAGCATAAGTGATGGGGCTGCACGCCAGAATCTCCCCTTGATAGGGACACCTCTCAAGGTTACTCCTCGAGTTTGAGGGATTCCTTGCCACGACAGATTCTCAGTAAGCGACTAATAGCATGCTAAACTATGAAAGCTTAGCTAAGTGATGTAAAGGATTTAATGTGTATATATAATCCTTTAGACATAAATGGTTAACCAAGTCTGGGAGTAGGATTGGACCCAGCCGCACCGAAGGAGGAGTTCAGAGAGCAAGGGAGTCCTTTCTGAACCTTGTGACTCAACAGGAGGGTTTCCCTTACCCTCTGTATTCTTTAGACATAAACTGTTGACCAAGTCTGGGATAAGGATTGGATCCATCCGCACCTAGGCTCCTCTCTGAGGAGGAGTTTAGAGAGCAAGGGGTCCTTTCTGACCCTTGTGACTCAATGGGAGGGTCTCCCTGACAGTTTTGTCTGACCCTGTCCTCTATGCAGTAAATAATCAAGTGCACCTTGCCATCAAATCCTGTTAAATCATTGTCACATTAACCTTTGAACTTTGTTAACTCATAGTTTTATATAAAGAAATATATTGCTGCTTCTCTCATGTGAGTGAAGTGCGTAACTAACTCTGACTCCTTCCGTGACACATGTATGCTAGCCCATGCCTCAGTTGGAGGTTTTCAAGTGTAATCAGTAGCCTCAAAGTTTTGAGGAAGAAGTTTCTATCTTTCCTGACACTCACAAACTAGAAGTCCTATTATCTCATATGACTGAGTTACTGTAATGAGGACAGGTAAACTATCTGCAGTCTACTGCCTATATTTATTTTTTGCATAAAAATGGCATGGACACTATGAATCAAAAAAAAAAAAATCTACCTGAAACAATTGTACCGTTAATTAAGAGGTTGGCTCCTATATTTCCCCCTTGGAAGAATTTATTTAATACCAGAAGAGGCCAAAAAGAAGGATGTTCCCTTAAATACCTCAGGAATGAGGGGATAGCTGTAGAGGAAGTAGGTAAATTCTAAAAATTTATCCTTGTTCAAAAGAGCTCTCTGAAATGGGATTTGTTATGTCCTTTGACAGCTTCTGATTAAAAGCAGAATACTAATTGACTGAACTGCATATTCTGCACCACCCCATTAATTGAGGTAAACCAGTGACAAAACAGAGTAGGGAAACAACTAAGATACTCAGATATCAAATTTTCTATACAGTGAAATTTGCCCACACCCCATGAAAAGAAAAGCCTGTGCAGTTTATGTTTGCAAGAGCTGTGATAAATGGCCAGCAACAATACCAAAGGAGACTAAGATATCTGACCTCCAGCTAGACTCAGTGACTTTTAAAGACAAATTGGACCACTATCATCATCTGGTCTGACCTTCTACATTACAGTGGCCAGAGGATTTTATCCTAGTCCCACAATTTATGGTTCAGCTAAAGCCCTGTAGGAAAAAGACATCCAGTTTGCTATTAATGTGGGCAGGCTGCCCAAAGCACAGAAATAGCAGGTACCAGAAACATGCGAAGGTGCTGCTAATATGGAAGAGCTCCAGTGATAAGCCTTTGTTACATGAAGATAAACAGACACACTAGAACAGTTTTCTAAAGTCCAGATAATGAGATAAATCAATCTGTATTCTTTCCTATCTTTCAAAAAAAAATTTTTTTTAAACAGTTTCAGAATATTCAGAATATAACAGATTTCCAGGTATTTCAAATTATCCAAGTTCATAGGGATAGAGTGGTCCTTGGAGATAATCAGGAAACAGCTGCTAGTAAGAAACCACTGTTCAGCATTTTTGAAGATAAAAATATATTTGTAGAATGGGAAGAACATTGTGGTTAACTAAAAAGAGTTGAAGGCGCAAAGCAAATTAGTTTGTTATGACCAATTCTTCTCCCTCTTTTTTTGATTCTGTCTCTAATTAGCAAGACAGTTAAGTAAACAAAAGTACCAACAAAACTCATGATTAAAACATGCAAAAAAGAAATCCTTATGGTCATACACCAGGTCTGCCAGCGTGTAATTATTCTCGTGTTCCTTTAAATGCTGAGTTCTGCTAAAAACAACAGAACTCTGAATGTGGTTGTTAAATTGCAGACCGAAAAAAACAGAGTGTCAAGAAGAACATAACTTTTTGAAGAAAAGAAAGCAGATAGGCCTTGTTACTTTGAAAAATCCTGTGGCCATAAGGAAGATAGGTGTTTCTCTGCTGATAACAGAACCACTATTCTGTTTAATTGACAGTGCCCAGGCCCTGTTAATCAGATTAGCCAGAATGTGCTGTTCAAAACCAATCTGAGGCTGTAAGAGAAAAAATACAGGCTGTTTACATCTCAAAACCTGTAATATCAAATTATTTCTAGTAAGAAAAAAAAATCCCAAACAAAAAGAAACAAAGAAAATTCTCAAAATATGGTATAACAAAAACACCGAACTTACCTAAAGTTTGTCTTTCATTCTCCATGTCATTGCTTAGGTTATCTTCTGAGGCATTATCACTGATATCACTTACATATGAGTCATCATCTGATACCTGAGCGTGAAGTCAGGAAATAAGCAAGATATATCACTCATTAAAATAACCCCACATGGTCATGAAAATTGTTACTTTCCATTGCAATTATTGTTCTAATGGATTTGAACTGTTTAAGCTGTGTTTCAATATTACAGGAAAGAACTAAGAAGTCCTAAGCAGAGACAATTGAGCTTGAGAGAGATCATAATTGAAAATTCAACTATTATTTTAGTGGATACATACTTCATCTTCTTGGCCTCACAGCTAAGAAGGCTTTCCTCATATCAAAACCAAAGTTTTTATGGAGTCCAGAGGCGGGAAAGTGAGCTATTAAGGTTCAATATGCATGACATCAGCCCTAAGGTATCTACAGGTACCACAAGGACAGATATGAATATATATTTCTATGATACAATTTCTTAAGCACCCGTATAACAACTCAAGGCAGGCAGTACAATATATGCAGTATCTGCATACTGGCTACCTTATTGCCATTTGTCTGAATGCACATATAAGACTTCTCCATAATAGTTATTGCATTTTACTGTGAAGAGATAATGACAACAAATAAACACACGCAACATATTAATTTCTAAATGTTTTGAAAATTTTCATTTTCTGGCAGTCATCTGATGTGCAATTAGTTCTCAGAAAGACTGCATGTCAAGTAGCAGAAAAGAAACTACACCAGAATGACGTAAATGTTAATGTTCAGATAGACCTCATTTTCCGAAGAGCTAGCAGACAGTAGGACTTCCTGTGCATCAAAAAATTCTGTGAGAGAGTCTGCTATAGACAGTCTGCTTTCATTGGACATCTGGTGAACCAGACTTCTGCTTTCTTCTCTTGAATTTTCCTGTTTAAAAGAAACAAAGTTTTGAGAGGACAAGTACCACAAACATCATAAATGCATATAATTCCACAGGCATATAACTTAAAGGGCTGTAAAACACTGGGAGAAGATTGCACATGTACCTCTCCAATTTAGTGAAAGGTAGCATGTGTTTCACAGAGGGATTTAAAGCCTAAGTAAAACAGACCAAAGAGAAGAAGAAAAAAAGGAGGAAAAAAAAGCAATGCATAGTCAGTAAACCAATTATGGCACTGCATGTACTTTTTCCTCAAAAAAAAAAAAACCAACCCAAAAAAGATGTTAAGTGTTTGATATTTGAGTGATTTAGCTAGATATACACAAGTATACCACCAAAAAAGCTCCAAAACTACCATCTCTTTATATTACAGATCCATATTCCCTTCTCATCTTAGCAAATTAATTAGTCTTTTCCTCCCAAGCCTTGCTTAATGCAAAGCCTGCAGTGCAGTGGCATTCAAAATTCAGAGGGGCAAAGTTGCTTTCTATATAATAGCAATGCTTCCCTAGCTTTCTTACTTCACTAGATAATCTTCTATGCTGTGCTTTAGAAAACTTTCCTTCATATCGACACCTGAGATAGCTCTGTGTTAACTAAACCCAACATATTAAAGCCATGTAAGTGACATTGCTTTTGCCTGCTGCAGGCATGTTTGACTGCAGAGATCTTGGCAACTTCTCCCATGGAAGCTCTACAGATCATTCACATAAGCAGAGTTACAAAAAGGTGGCCTAGCAAAGGTGGGGTGACCAGCAAGGCTTGGTTCATTCTGTGGGTGCAGTAAAAAAGTTGGAGAACGTTGTGCACTACTGTTTTCCCTGATAACTCTACCAACACTAAGGAGAAGGGCTAGCTGGCCCAAAGGAGTGTATTAGCTGCTTTCAAGCTTTTCTGCATGAGATGCAGATTACAAACTTGTAACCATGACTACCCTATCATAATTTTGCAGCAATTGTAGTGTTTTATTTTCAGAACAATATAACGAACAATTTGACAAGTCTATAATCAAACTGACTAACCTTCTTTCAAAGCTTTTCTGCTAGTAGATTTTACTATAGTATGGAATGTTATTCAGTATGTGCTGATAATGGTGACATGGCAACAAACCAAACTGTTACCATACAAAAGACTTAAAAAATTACTTCTGATACAGCAGCAAGACAAGAGGAAACCTCAACATTGTGTCTCCTGTGGGAAGGCAGTACACTAGTCTACAAGTTTAAAAAAAAACAAACCCAAAACAAAAACCCCCCCCCCCCCGCCCAAAAAAAAAAAAACCAAACCAACAAACCAACAGCAGGTTTTCATATCTATCCCATAAGAGTTTCAAGTTGTCTTCTTTCATGTTCCCACTCTGGCATGATAAACTACAATGTAAACTGCCCAATAGACAAACTAAACTTTTACCTTGTGCAAAGGCTTGAGATACTAGTTTATACTGCTTCAATTTTCACAGGTCTGTCATAGCACCTGATCTATCACTTAGAGCTAAGCCTTGTGCAGTGGTCCCATCTTCCTCACAGCAGCACTACTGTATCATAGTCCTCAGACAAATCTAAAATGAAACTTCTCCAATATAAGTGATTTTGTCCTCAAGTTCTATCCCAAACCATGCCAAAGGGAATTTGTGATTGAAACCTCTACAGGACCTTTTGAAAGCTATTTTTCTCATGCGTGTGTGTATATATAGTGCATAGAACAAGTTTCAGAAATAATCCATGGTCATTGCAAGGACCTCCACTAAATAAGAAAATAAAGAACTCCTGAAATTAAAAAACAAGGCATTAATGCTTGTCTGGATAGCAGTTTAAGTGCTGTTCAAATTCGCATGGGATTAAAACAAAAGGCATTAGAATTAGGCAAAAAAAAACCTGAACAGCTAAACATGACCAAAACACAGCTTTACTAAAACAGAAATAAACCATAACAGACAGAATGACTAAACTGTCCATAAAAATAAAATGAAATAATAAGTTATATAAAACCCCTAGCATTACATCCTCTCAAGTTCTAATGAAATATTTATACAAGGACAGCAGAAGTTTCTGTTTGAGTTAACATTTAGGAAAATCCATCAGAAATAACTCAGTTCTTGCTTCCCTCACTAGTGCCATTAAATGCTAGATCCCATGACCTATAAATATGCAATATTCACATGTATTCTGCAGCAAGCCAAAAAAACCGTGTGAACATCAGTACGTCTCAAACTGGCTAACTGGACCTGTAGAAGACTCCTTGTCTTCACACAAATAAAACCAAGTGGCCGAAAAAACTGCTGTACATCTAATTTCTTTGATTCTTTCATGGAAACGTCTGATTGTTCTAAACCTTACATGAGCCACACTGGTAGCCAGCATTCTGTGCTTACAATACTCAGACAGGCGACAGAAAGAACTACAGAACTTGAAAGTAATAAGGGGGAGAGAAACAGCAGCATGAGCGTAACAAGGCATCAGCTCTGTTCATGCTGAATGCAAAGCGGGCAGGAGGCAAGGGAAACACCAGGAACCAGTGGCAAAAAGCAATGGAAGTGTGCTCAGGAAAACTGCTCACAAAAGTCTTTGAAAACAAATATTACACAATGCATCATCCAAAATGGCTCATAACCATGAAAGCAGACTCATTTTACTAATACAATATGCCATAGGGAAGACATGAAGAACAGGACAAGATGCAGCTATGCAGCACTATCTAGATGTAGGAGGCTTGATGAACAGACATCGCTGAAAGAGGAAATCCATACCCACCTTCACCAAATCTGGACTTGATTTTGCATTAGATGCTGAATCAAGGATCATAGATTCGGCATGTATTCTGCGTAACCGGTCTTTAAGGTCTGTGTTTTGTGCTATTGCCTGGAATATTTAACAAAAATATTGGGGATATAAAGTTCTCTCAACTAACTTGAGCGTGGCTTTATTGTGTAAAAAGGGGTGAAGAGTATTCAAAGTGCTGTATAAAACACCGCCACCATATGATTTTTTTACTGGTTCAGCAAATCATTTATTATAAACACTTCAACCCTTGTTCCTTATCTCTCAAATTAAAAGTTTTTGTTCAGTGTGAGGGAAGAGTAACATAAATGGAGAAAAAAAAAGCCAAAGCTGGCAGGATATTTCAAGTTACCAGGTTTTGCAAGCTACTTTAAGTTATAAATGAATTTTATGCTTTTTTTTTTGGTTTACAAGCTCCCTTCCTTCACCCTTATCTCCAGACTCACCTCTCTCAACATTAATTCTTACTCTTGCCCCATCCAAAACCATTTGATTTTCCCATGAGCCTGGTATACAGACAGTTTCATTTGCCTTCACTGACTTAATAAGAAATAAGACTTAAATACTGACAGGTACAAGTACAATTTGTGTCCTATCAGCTTATAATGGCAATGATCAAAATAAAAAGCCTCTACTGCAAACTCATGTTTGTTACACATCATTTACTCATGCTGGGTGCATCTGATGGACAGATGTCCGTCAGAGTAGACTTGTAGGAAGAGAATGCAACCCTGCCTGGAATGAAAATAACTCAAAAAAAAAAAAGTGCTACTAACTTTGGAATAATACTGAAGACTTACTGCCCATTTTAGTGATCTGAACCAATACGATGATGTGGAGAACTCTGCTGTTTACACGTTCGCTTTGTCCCACAAATGCTTCTAATTTCAACAGTAATTTTTGTTGGAAATAGTCTTGGGGGCATGAAAGACAGTAAGGTCAGTGATGATGGAGGGGAGAAAGTAATTTCTGGCTTTACATGTGTAGGGTCTGAATTCTCCATACAATCCCGTATCACTTCTGTATCAAGTGTTCAAATGGACATTGCATTATACCCACAAAATCAAATAAGTGCAAAAAATGATTTAGACAGTTTTCCTGTAATAGCATCTTCCAATTTTCATTATTTGCTACAATGTGTTTTCTTCCTTCTATTGTCTTCTTCCTGCCCCCAAAATAAAAATATTGTACTTTTCCCTATTCTGTATTTGCTTTTCTTAGACTGTGAATAGGTCATGTATACTATCTTAATGAGGGAGAAGCAGAGGCAGAGATACTAATTTTGTGGTGTTTTATCCACTTTAAATCTGTTCACTTTTCTTCCCCTGCCAGGCTGATGAGAGCAAAACAGACATGTTTGATAGCTTTCAACCTGTGAGTCTGATTTTTTGTTCCTCACATACAGAAAACAAACTGAAATGAACAACAAACACTTAAGTCAAAGTCATCAACACAGGACACTCTTGCAAGGAAGTCTTAGAAATACATCAAGTTTATCATATCTGTGCTTCCATACATCTTCAAAGGAAACATTTATTTTTCCTCCACGATCTGTGCTGTATAGGATAAGAAAATTTCTATTGGCATCATGACTTTAGAGCTCTGCAGGCTAAGAATAGCTCTCACAGGTGTTAACCTCTTCTGAAACTGTCAAGGTTCACAGATGACTTCTGGATGGGCTACAAAAGGCTTATTAAGTATCAGATAAGACCTAAAAGCATGACTTTTAAAAGACATTTAGAGGATGAAGATGGACAACAGAATTTCATTGCTCAGAAAAAAAAATAAATTCATGCTAAGCCAAGTGTTCCCTGAGTTCAGAAATTTTCAAATAGATTTTATATCTTATATATCTATAGACATATTTAAAATGGTAGGCAAATAACACTGGAAAAAAAAGGTCACCTATTCAAATATCAGAAGTGGAACATCTGAAAGCCCAAAACAGAGAAGTGCAAATGAGTGAGTATAGTTATTATGCAACAGGTTTCAGCTTTCTCTAAATACTGTGAAGACATCACAGCCTCTAGGCAAAGAGGCATGTTGTATGCTTAAAAAACTATAACCATATGCAGCTTTTGTAAAGCAAAGCCAATTTTTCATACTGAAATAATTCTAGGATGATCTATATCACATTTATCAACGCCAGATACCCTCCCCTGCCTCTGATGAGGAATTTGCAACAAACACTGAAATTTTAAGACCACGGTAATGATGGCCCTTATTGATCTGAAATCAGATCACTGTTTGTTGACACATTCAGACATTACCAGCCTGATAGTTCTGGTCCCAACCGTTTACAAAAAGCGCACGAACCAAAAACCCCCACCTTTTTAAAGAGCACGATCTTTTGTCATTTAGAACTCTGCCTTAACAGCTCCATTGGTGCTTTTAGATGACTAACAGATAATTAAGTTTGGAAGTCAATATAAACAAGTTGTACTTGAATTTGCTTTGCAGTGTCTTGGTGCAGCATGGTGAAGCTCTAGTGCATGAGAAGGGACAGCTGAGTGCTTTCAGCCATTCTCACCTTTATTTTATGCCAAGTCATACAGCCAATACTTGAGTACTGTTTAGGAAAAGGAAGAGGAAACCTGCAACCTCCCAGAATGGAGTGATTAAGCAGTGTATATTTCAAGAGAAAGTAGACTCATCATCACAGAGCAGCCCTCTGATTCTTAACATCAAAATGATACAGATTATTCTATATACCTAAATCAATCTATCAAACTTCAGTGACTTCACAGTACCTTTAACATTTAGGAAGGAGTCTTTGAAAAACACCATATATGATAACTTACTATGTTTCAATACTGCAAATTCTAGCACAGAACACACACTAGAGAAACAGAAATTAACTATTATAGAATTTAAAAGTAGTATCTGATAACAATGAAACTTGCTGAACTTCAGCATGTCACTTACGGATGTCAGGGCATTCTTCAAGCCAACTATTTGTGCAGATGGAGATGAGGATGCATCATGCTCCAGCATCTGCTTCAGCTTTTCTTTCTCTGTAGATATGGTGCTGAAAGCTGACCTCAAGGTGAAGTAAACTAGAACCATTTCGTAAAAAGTGACAGTTAAAAACACCTACCAATTGTATACACACCAATTATGTAAAACTTCAGTGAAACATCATTTATGGTGACAAACAAGAATTTGGGTTAAGAGATCCAGGTGGGTTACTAAAAACAAGTAATATTAATCAAAGTTATAGGGTACATTTTTTAGTAGGAGAAATGTTTATGTTGATGCTACCATGTTGACTATGTTAGCCGCAGTCAAAATTACTCTGATTAATTGTGACAGATTTGTGACAAAGCTAACTAACCACATCTGCTCTTCACTTGCTTTTGTTCCCCAATTAGCTTGAATCTTCAGATGGTCATGACTCTATTCCACATTCCTTTAAGAATTCCAGTGGGGGAGGAAAAAAAGAGGGAAGAAAAAACAAAATCAAAAAAGCAGCTATAACACATACTGTGCCACAGCTATAGGGTTAGTAGTTTCCCCACAAGCAAGTCAACTGTGGTGTCGAGTTTTGTTGTCTCTTTTTGGGATAAAGAAGTTTCAGCTTGTTAGATGATTTAGTGACTCAAAGGGTCAGGTCCTGAATGTTGTGCATGTTACATTGCTACTTCTACTCCTTCCTGAGCCAGTATCACCAGCCTGAAACATTTAAATCAGACAACAGATCATGCAATTTTAAAATCACTAGGTTTTTAAAGGGGAAACGCACCTTCCTTATTTTTTTACATTCAAGACATTTAATCTTTTCTTTAAACACAAGGAATAAAAATTTATTCAAGTACTCTTTATGTATGTGGGATTTCAACATTTCAACATTTATTAACTGGTGAATTAGAGGATTTCTGAGGGCCTAATCCAGCCTTGTAATAGTCATGAGAGCTGCCAATGCAAAAATGTCTATATCTCCATTTCCCTGTAAATAGATAATCTGAGCATAGATGCAAGGAAAGGGCAAAGAACAAGAAATCTCAGATACCTCTCTCTTCTAATCATCCACTTCAAGTTAACCTGAATCATCATCACTTTATTGAATATTTGATGCAACCTAATTTACTCTAAGAAAACATTCTTAAGGTGTATTTCAACACTGCAAACCATTACCAAATGTAATTCTCATGCTTAACCTATTTGAAAAAAATCTTGAACAGTAGCACAGGAGGTGAGGAGGAACATATATCCACTATGACCTATTTTGTTCACTTTTCGTATATGGATGACATGACCAGAATCTTCAGTGACCTTAAATGTAATTTAATAAGTTGTATACTAAAACTTCAAGCAGTATTACATGCTAAAGTACTAATGCTACATTTCATTTGTATCAAAATCTAAAGCAAAAGTTTTCTTCACTACTCTTTCTTGGAAAGGGTGTGGTATAAAGCAACTCTGGAAAAAAAAATTCTTTGTACTCTTAATAAAATACTGTATTAAATAGTACCGAGTCAATTGCCCCCTCAAATGCATGAATCAATCTAAACAAAATTTCTGACATGGACATTTCAGGTAAGATGACCTTGAGTAGGTGATTTCTTTGCTCTGCTTAATAGCAACTTTTCCAACTCTGCCCCACCCCCACTTATTTCCTCTTTTTGGAAAACAGTTTTGACTAGAATTGACTTTATGAAGTTTACTACTTAGATACATTCCTTACATAACGTAATCACGATACATCAGCACCAGAGGGGAAAAACAAGCAAAGAATGCTTATTGATAACATCAACCATTATTTTGTGCAAAAGGGGACAAAGACAATACTTCCAAAAGTCTTTCAGATATGAATGCTTAAGTGTCTTTGTCACCAACTTCACTTAAGCAATAAAAATGCTTCTGGTGCAAGGGTGATGGAGCAAAGCACAGCTAATGAAAAATGATGTTGAGAGAAGAAACATTTCTAGTCAAGCTACCCCTCTGGCTGCTTTTACATGATTTTACTCTTCTGTATTCACTAAAAATAGGTTACTACCATAGCAACCCTTGCATCACCAACAAACGTTGACTCTGAAATACAGTGAAGTGCACCAAATATACAAACATACATGTGCTCATATACACGCATATGCATGCAAACACAAAAGAGTATAATCTGCTGTTGTGTTTATAGCAACTGATTTTAAGATTTTTACCTTTTGACAAAAAAACCACAACCTAGGTTTTTAGCACATAAAACAAAGAAAACAAAGGGCTGTCCTTTAATAAATAAAAAATTAAAAAATTTGATGATTAAGCTACTTTTTTCAAATTACTCAAGATGTCAGTATTTGCAGTTCCTCAAGGGAATTAAAGGAAGGGAGAATGTTTACTGCTTTTTCTAAACATTAAACAGGAAGCATTCTCAGAAGACAGGTCATTATTTAAATTGTGGTGATATAAAACAACGTATAAAAGACAATTTAATTTACCTTTATGTGCAATGTGAAATAAGTCCTCTTGCATTTTAGTAAAGTCTGATGATGTTTCAGAGCCATCGGAGTAATTTTTCTCCTCTACAAAATCTATTGTAGATAAATTCGGATTGGAAGCATGCAGTCTCATAGGGGCAGAAAATACTGAAGGCACCTGTAAGGAGGATAGCCATTTTTGATGTTTTTACAAACTGTAAAGAAAATTTCATTTTATTGTACCCACCTGGGTTACATGTTGGAGACACCAAAAATGGAAAAACTACTGTCAATTACCAATAGGCTTGGGATGGCTAACACCTGGCAAATGAAACCATATATATAATTTTGCCCAAGATATAATAATTGGAGATCTGACAAAACTCCAAGAAACAAGCCCATTGAGAGCTTTAACAGATGCTATACTATTTTTCCCCTCTTAGAAGCACCTAATCACATGTCCTCTTGATGCAAATGTGTACAAAACTACCTGGAGAATTTGCAAAAATCTGTATTGATAGAAAAATCCCACAAACGCCCAGACTGGAGACAGATTGAAAACATGGGTAACTATTGCAGATATCAATGACAACATGTGTGTGCTTTGTCTGATATATTACCACTTAAAATGAACTAGCACAGGAGACTACTTAGAAAGGATTCATATTTCCTGAACTGGCTACACCAAGAAGTGATCAATAATATTTGGAGAAAGATGGGCACTGAAACAACTGAAGTTACCTGTAACATTCCTTTAGCCTCTTTCCCAACAACTCTGGATCGCCACCTCCTGTGTGTTCTCTTTTCCTTCTTTGGGCTTTCAAAAGGTCCAACCTTTTAACAACACATAGGACAAAAGTAATATAGACTGACACAAAACTATCAGAGATACGAAGAAATACCTTGATCCTTTAGGATTTGTGGGGTTTTTTTGGAATTGCAAGGGAAAATATTTTTTTGTTTTGCTTTTTTAAACAACAAACCTGCATAGCATTTATAGCAGGTGCTGAATATGTCCTGTGAAGAACATCCATGCTCTGTAACAGCTGGTTCATTTCCAGTAAATGTGCGTGACAGTTGGAGAGGTCTGTTTTGAACAAGAGATTATTTTCAGTTGCCATAAAGTAAGATACACACTGAAAGCTTTTTTTCTATGTAGGTTAGTCTTATTTTGATTGTAGCTAGCTTAAGTTATTCATTGACTAAAAGCACGTTACTGGACAACTAGATAAAAAGGGTGTATCCTTCTATCTTCAAATTCAAATTACTGAAATGCATCTATATGGTGTGTATAATGACAATGATATTTCATCCTAGTTGGCTGCAGAAGAATGAGAATTGCAGTTTGGGACTAGTCAGAGCTCCTCACGGTGAGGGTAACAATGCCATAAGCATCAAGACTGAATTGTACATTCAGAGCTAGAGATGAGGCTCCTCTACATTAGAGCTGAAGCTCACTGGTAGGTAGAACTTTACCAAAGAAGTATCACACAGACACTGCCAACATGAGAAAAATCTTCATGCTCTTAGGAAAGCAGCATGAAAGCAGAAGGTGACTTTGAAGTACAAAGATCTAGTGCTTTTTAAATGAATAAATTTTGGATGCTTCCCTTTTTTGAATACTCAGCTTAAGAAAGTTCAAATCTTACAACTGGAGGTGACCTTCATATATAAAAGAAAACATACTGAAATATATAGGTTCCTTGAAGAGGTGCCCACAGTTGATACCCCCACATCCAAAATCACTCGTCCTTTTGAAAACAAGTAGCTATTTAATCAACAACCACCCCTTTCCTCTGTCCAGTTTCAGAGAAAACTCTTTACTGTAATGACTAGTTATAGTATAGTACTCTTGTTGTCAAGAAAAACTAGGGGAAATATTAGGCTACTTTCAACTTCCTTCAAATATTACCTCTTGAGCATTTTTCCATGTCTTCAGAAGACTGTAGCCAAGATGAAATTCTGGATTCATTACTCGAAAAGGAAAATGACAAGTTACCTCCAGCTGACAATGAACTCTGTTTGGTCAAGCTGCCTGCCTGTTCCAAAGAAGAACAAGTGAATTATTAACAAACAATATTTTAATGTTGTATGCACAAATTTTGACAACCAACACTTGAGGTCTGTGACTGGGGACAAGGACTGAAGGAATCAATAACATGGAGGAAAAAAAAGGTAGATGAACTAAACTATACGTGCAGTCACTGAGCATAATATCAGGATATCTAACACAACTGCTGTCCACAAGCAGTAGCAATAATAAATTTTGAGGAAGGGCAAAGTTCTGCATAAGATAAGTCAACTTCATACAATTAAAGCACCATAACATGGCTAAAAGTGGACATTCTGTTCCTTCTCCATGCTCCCCAAAGAAGCCCTAAAAGTAACTTAAATGTAATGTGCGTATTTGTTAAAGCTGTTTTTCAGTGAAGAAAGCAGATGTTATTTTAAAATGTTACTCAAGGTTGCATGACTTCAGCACGGATTTGGCTTGACAGACCTTAATACATGTGACCATATCCCTCATCTGGGTAAATACTACCCTTTTACAATGTCTCAGTAGTGATTTTCAAATTCACCTCATTTTCAGCAGTGCCCACTATCAGATGCTTCAGGAGATGCTGGAAATTAGTAAGAGCTAACTGAGCAGTATAGCTAAGTAGTTTCCAATAGG
Source organism: Pterocles gutturalis (assembly GCF_000699245.1). Lineage (NCBI taxonomy): Eukaryota > Metazoa > Chordata > Aves > Pterocliformes > Pteroclidae > Pterocles > Pterocles gutturalis. The sequence goes on along the minus strand of NW_010110032.1, from coordinate 44,538 downwards.
AAGAAGTCTTTGCCCAATACTATTACCAGTGGATTGTGGCCTATAATGCTGTTTTCTTCTCTAACATCACTACAAATAATAGCTATTCAAATGCCTGATTATTTCTAGACCCTGCTAAACCTTTCAGCTTTAAAAATATCTATTTCAGGTAGTTCCACAAATTACATGCTTTGTCAACATCAGTTTTAAAATGTTTCGTCTTAAGTGCCATTACATGACCACTTCACTGGTTATGACAAAAGGTAACTACATTGTTTGGCTCTTCTCTGAAGCATACACTTTACAAACTTTGCTACCTCCCACTCACCTTCTATCAAAACTCAGGGAGTACTAGTTTTAAATCTATTAATAGGAAACATCATCTACATCTCAGTCAGTTGCAGTTTCCTTAAATGGTCTTTTTAAATTTACAATATAAGTTCCAACTTGTGTTGCAGAATAAAATAAAATGCACTGTCCCTGTGATGTCATTCAGTACTGTGTCAATTTATATAGTCAGTATGCAACAGTAATAGGTGTCAATAAGCACATTTATTTTTAAATTAATCTGTGTAGTTTAGCTGTTTTATTCCCACATAAAGCTGTGCAGGCTTTAGTCATCTCTACATGTATACCCAATAACAATCTGAGCACCTTTAAAAGCACAAGTAAACTGAATTTAAAGATGAGCAATTGTACTGGCATTTTGTGAACACATCCCACACTTATCTCTTCATAAATCTATCTCATATAACCAACTTTTCCAGAACTCATATACACGAGGGGCATGAGCAGGAGGGAAGAAGGAACTAGGCATTGCCAAGAAGCAGACAAGAGAATTTGTGTAGCACCAGTTAGCACAGTTTTGCTTTTGATTATCATGGCTTAGCTTTAGAATCCAAGCATTCCACATAAACATATATAATTACATACACCTGCCTCTCAACAACAACAAAAGTGAAAACTGATCAGGTGTTTCTAAAAGCAAATAAAATGCAATGTAAAGTTCATTCAATGTATTTTTCTCAAAATAATCTAACTGCTGGATTGATATCAAGTAACATCAAGCTAGGGCTGGTGTAAATTGGCAAACTTCCACTTAGCTTCAGCAGAGCTAAGGTGATTAACTGCAGCTTAAGAACTATCCCTTTCTATTTTTCACATGAAAATAAGTAGGGCTTCTTTGCAGTGCAAATCTGGATTAAATTAGAAGTGAATTAAAATGTTTCATGACAAAGAAGACACGGTTAGTTTCCCGACAGTGAGCATAGATTTTTAGATACATTGGTCACATGGATTTTATTTTTTTTTTAGTATAGGCATAGATATATAATTGGCTTTGCAATGTTCCACTTTTGCCCTTGACAGTCTTCTCCCCTTCTATCCCTGTGTCCTGGGTTAAGCAGAGACAGAGTTAACTTTCTTCATAATAGCTAGCAAGAGGCTGTGTTTTGGATTTGTGCTCAGAAGAAAGCTGATAAAAAGTGATGTTTACGCGGCTGCCAAGGTCTTTCAGCTTCTCTGGCTGTCTGCAAACAGGAGAAGCTGGGAGGGAGCACAGCCCCAGTTACTAGCCCAGGATTTGATCTTAGGTTCAGGAATGAGACCCAGCATGGCCAATAATCTATTCCATAACATACACGTCATGCCCAGTATACAGGTGAGGACCCTCTGGAAGATCGTCCCTTTTGGTTCCAGATCTCTTTTGCTCCGGGTCATCTCGCTCCAGGCGGTCGCTCTCCCAAGGCCTTCCCCCTGCCACCCCGGTCAGCTCTCGGTCTGGGACGCTTTGACTGTTATCTCTGTTCTGTGAGTGTGGTTTTGGGACTCTCCCTGCTCCGGGATCATTAGCCGGGAAGAGGCTGAGCCTTGGTCATCGGGTGGGGGGGCAGTATCACTGTGTATCACTCATTTGTATATCTGTATATAGTATTATTTTCAATATTATTGTAGTTTAGTTATTAAATTGTCCTTATCTCAACCCACGAGTCCTTTTTTCCCCTTTACTCCTTTAATTCTCTCCCCTGTCCTGGGGGGTGGGGGGCAAGGATTGGGTGAGTGGGTGTGTGGTTTGGCCCCCAGCCAAGGGCAAACCCATCTCACCCTGGTGTCTTTTTGGAGAAAAGTACTAAATAGCCACAGGAGGTTTGCCATTTCCTTGCAGACACAACCTCAGAAGAGCAGGCTGTCAGAGCCACAAAGGTGCTGGCACCACAGAAAGCACACAGACAGCTCTTTGCAGAAGAGCCCCGTTACTGCAGGGTGAGTTACTGTTCTTTCACCTGCCTTCTCGCACAGCAAAAAGGTCTTCAGGCACATGTTTGTGTTCGGTAAAACTCATACATAGTTACAGGGTAGTCCTACCAAAGAGATGAACTGCAGGTACTGGGGAACAAGCCCCCACAGATCATACAGTAATATGGCCAGGGAAAAGAAAACCTCAGACAAGAGGACACCAAGGAGGTGATTGCTGCCTAGGAGACACTCTGGAGTTGTCAGAAACAGAGAACTGTTTCAGTTGTAGTAAGTAACACAATATTACTAAAAAAGACATTATTCTCAAAAGAGATCACTGGTTCTAAACTGGAGCAGAAGAGCTTCATTGGGTGAATGTGCAGACTGCTGAAGGCACAGAGGTTATGTTCAGGCACAGAACACAATCACTCTTCTGTGAGACTGTATCAAAGAGGTCAGTTCTGGTGTCAGACTGAGCATTTGTCAGATCATTTGTGAAACTAACAGGCACAGACTTTACCTAAAGAGAAGTACACTGCCAGCTGGACCCATCCAGACCCCATACCCACCTCACAGCATAGTCCTTGGATGGGTTTGAATAGTGCTTCTACCTCAGTTAAAAATATAAATGGTGGCCACAGGTGATGGCTCTTGGATAATTCTTACATACTGCTTAGATAAATTCAGTCAGATTCCTTAACGTAAAAGGGGAGAGGTTTTACTAGTGAAAGGATAAATAAGGGAAAAAAAAAAAATCTAGCTGAGTGCTCTTCTGTGACCCAGACTAATATTCACCAGCACATATCATACAAATACGGAGATATGTTTCAAAAATTATGAGGTTTATAACTCAATATGTAGTTTTAAAAGTCATAATGAAAATATGATTTACTGCATTAAAACAATGAGACAATATTATAGAATTTAACAGCATCATAGAGAAAACTGCTTAGGAGTAAATCAATAAATAATATAATTTTCCTCTTGACATTTTAGATCATAACTTAAAGCCCATCACAAACTTGCGTTACGCTCTTTACTTAATAAAAACAAATCAGACTAATTTAGTCCCTGATGAAAGCACATTATTTATAAACCATAACTATTACCTTTCTACCCAGAGCAGAATCACAGAAACCAGGGACAGAGTCTGCAGTAGTAGACCCAGGGAAGAAAAGATTGACATCATGAGGAAACATGGAGATTTCATTCTGACGGTACATTCTGTGATGACGAAGTTTTGCTACCCATTCATCGAACAGCTCCTGAGATTTCACCTGCACAAAAATTCAGGTTTTATAACATTCAAATTCAAAATTACTAACAAAGAAACTAAGGTATCTTGTGCTCATTAGACTGCTAGCCTGGCTGACCTTTACTGGCAAAATATCAGGAAAGTTTTTCTAATGATGCTCCTACTAAAATGCATACTGTATGAGCTTCAGCACGATAGAAAATTTATCACACTATAAAGTCAAAAAGAGAGAAAATTCAATTAGTATAGTTATGACTTCCAATGCAGAATACAGTACTTAGAAACTCCTAGACAAAAAAAAAAAATTAAAACCATTTAATTTGTCATTTCTTAATTGTAATTTTTAAGGTTTAGTCAAGTTTTAACTAACCACAAATAGAAATTTGATTTTGGTGATGTATTTTAAAACAATTTATTCCACAATGACAGATAAACCTACACATTTGACTGTGGAAAATACTTCCTACAGATAAGATAAAGAGCAAGATACAACTACTGAAAATAAAAGCACTTGTGCAATAAGTGCATACCCTTTGCTGAAAAAAGTGCTAGGTGAAAAGAGTGCTGCTAAACATGCATCTTTGAAATTTCTATTCAGAACAGGGTTACTGACTCTAGAGCCATACAATAAGGCCTCTCAAGTTATAAAGTGTAAACTAGTCTGCTGAAACTAAAAAGTAAGCTAATGTAACAGACCTCTTATTATTAAAAAAAAAAACAAAACCATAAGGTCTCCACCATACACAGCTAATGTTATTATTTTGGGAGCAAGGTTATAACAATCTTGAAGACCTACCTTCAGGTGGTATATCTGCTCTTCTGTATCCAAATCTATACATTTTGTTGATTTCTTTACAGACATGACAGAAAGTCCAACATCAATACAGCCATGAAGCTTCCCTCTCTCTATCTGCAAAAAAGTAAAAAGAATACAATCACTCCAGAATCAAAGAAAAGGATAGACATTACCTCCTGAAATCATCATCTTCCCCCCTTGAACCCACTTAAACTGCCAAAACTCTTATTTCCCATTGCCAACAATATGGAATTATCGTTATTTTGGATAAAATAGGGTTGTTACCTTATAATGGCCTTAAAGGGTTTCAGAGCACTTACATCAGCTTGGCATTTCGAATACTTCAAAATCCCTCTGTCCAAAAAGAAGTATCTCTGTAACCAGAAATGCAGATAATTAAAACAAACAGAACACACAAGAAAAACTCAAACAAAAAACCACCACCTCCCACATTTCTTTGGAGAACACTTTCTCTGCTCTTAACTAAGCCTTTTTTGCCACAAAGCCACACCAAGCAAGTCCCACTCACATGGCATCAGGCTTTCAGGTACACATTCCTTTCCTACCTTGTGCCAGCCCTTCAAAGGCCATTTCCTCTTTTTCAGCAAGTAGCCCTCCTGCTTCTGTGGCTCCTGGGTACAATTCATTGCTCCCCGAAGTCCTTCTACAATTTCCCAGCTGTCCTGCTTAAACAAAAAATCCAAATGTAGATCTTATTTCTTTCCAAAGAACAGAACTGTTACAAGAGATTCAAAAGGAAGAAGGCTATAAGTAAAAAAAAAACCCAAATGATGTTGAAATCTAACCTTCGATCTATCTTTACACTGTCGATCTATCATTACACCTCCAATTTTGTCTGGGCCTCTCCTGCAGTTCAGACACAAGGTGTCTCCCATGTTCCTGGAGGAGAGCCACGTTTCTCACTGTTCTTCACATCAGCTAGGTGGCCAAGAAATTGCCTTCACAATTAAAAACTGAAAATTGGAAGACAAGCTGAAGTGGGAGCACTTGTTCCCATCAAGCAGGCCCTGCAGTCTGCCACATCTCAGGTGGTGAAGGCAAGTCTTCTACTCACATTTCTGCCCTGGGAACCTCACACTCCAGTTGCAAAGGTAGCTTCAGTTGAATTAGAAATGGATCCTTTTAAAAGCACAAGACAAATCAACTAAGCTACCTAAGGAAAGGCAAGGAATAGCTCAGAGAATTACCAGCTGGGGAACTGCTAGATACATGCAAGGTGCAAGGCCGCAATAACAGCATCTGGTCCTCTTCCACATACAAACACCAAGAAGACTCCAACCTTTCCACCTGAACTCCCACATTTGTCAAAACACTGCTGCTGGGACTGGTATTGGATCCATTCGCTCTTGACTCAAACCCTAGAGGATCTTGATTAGTATTTTGTTTTGTGAGAGGATCTGACATATCATTTAATGAGGAAAAAGCATCAGCTGGCTATTGCTGGGAGCAGCTGCAGAAGTGAAAGAAAACTGCTTACTCTCTAAAATGAAGGCAAATGAATCAGGCTGGTCAGTTATCATCTGTTCTCATCTGTCTGAGACAGCAGAGGAGAAAATTGGAGATACAGGATTTCCTGAAAGCTACTGGAAGCAATCAGATTATGCTCCATTTTGCTGATTCGTAGCCCACAAAAGGGAACTGAAAGAGATACCCCCAAACCAGTGAGTTTAAAAAAAAAAAACAACAAAAAACCACAAAAACAAAAACAAACAAACAAAAAAAACCCAAAACAACTACCACACCTCCCCATTGCTCCCCATTGGTAGTGTCTCAAGGTTAGGACACTACAAAAGAGTTTGTACTGTTATGGGCCAACATCTGCACAAAATGATCAATGCTGCATTTGATGCCCAGGCAGAAATTTTACTTGAGGCTGAGGAAGGAACATACTCTTTACTTCCCTCAGGTCCAGAGGTGCTCATTTCAGACCAGCACTGGAAAAATCACCCTGTAGTTGCTACTTGGCTCATACCTGCTCTATGTCTGAGAAAAAAACCCATTCACTTTGGTTTTCAGAGATAAGTCTGTCATTAGGTAATTGTAGCAATTTTCTTTATTTAATACAATAAAAGCCTCCTCATCTTCTGCAATATTTTTTATCATACAGCTCCTCAAGGTGAATTATTTTGGGACAAAGAAAGAAGTAATTAGTTTGAACGGCTCTTGGACTGATGCTTGCACTTGCAGCTCACTGAATGAAACACGATGACAGTGCCAGACTCTTCCAGTGTAAAATGCAGTCAGTTGTACTGAATATTTTAAAGTGCCAAAAATAGAAATCCACTTTGTGAAGGATAAGAGTTGGCATTAGCTGCAGCTAAAGCATTTGTTACAGTTCATAAAATTGGCAGAAATTATTTAATTTTCTTTTTTAGAACATGAGTTTTTTTAAGCAGAATTCCTGGCATAAAGCTTTTCCCTACTGAATCTATTTTAAAAGTTAGTTAACATACTAGACTTAAAAATAACTACCACAATATATCTTCTTTTGATCACAGGTCAATTTATATTTAAAGAAGATCAACATCAGTTTTCCTTCCTCACAAAATACAGTTTGAGTTGTCACTTTGTGGAAAAGATCCCTTTCCACAACTGAAGGAGCAGAAAAGAGCAGAGAGGTGGGATGTGGCAGTAGCCTCCCACCTGCTGAGGGGCTTCAAGGTGAAGATGAACTTAGTGGAACAGAATTAACTGTTAGCATCTTCTGTTCACACTGTAAATGCGTTTTATTTGGCAGAAAAAGGGCACCAAGTTTAGCAGAGGAAGGTGTAGCCCTCTCCAAGTCCTACAGCCCTGCTGAAGTCAACTCTTTTTTGGCACAGCAGCCCATCTTCTGCATCACAGGACTCTACTTATGCTCTACACCACTGACATACTGCTCTGCAGGGAGGAATAACTAAATTTTAGTGGGCACAGCTAACTTGTAGTACAAGGGTTTCACGTTCCAGTCTCAGGTAGCTTCCTATTATCTGGTGCTAGTGTGTACCTGCAACAGTGTCTGTGTCTAGGAAATCAGGGACCCCCAAAACTCAGATCCCATTAATTTGGGGAGAAACAAATGAACTGTCCAAATCCCTTCTTCCATTGTGCATTTCAGAATTTCTTTCTACTTAACCAGATTAAAAGAACTGCTGTACCAGACCAGCAGCACAGGAAAAAGCACTTGTCAGGCAGATCTGTCATCAACCTTTGAGCAAGGAGCCTAGCTCTGAAGGTCCCTGAGAGGGACGCAAGTGTTTGAGAAGAGATTAAGAAGTCCTCCATGGAGCTGGAAGATGAAGGGAAGAAGATCAAAATCATAGCACTTCATTCCCCAATCTGCGCAGCATATAGCAAAACTATTTAAACCTTCATGAGTTTATTAATAAAGAAGTGTCAGTAACAGTGTTACATTGTACTCTTCTACCAGGGCTTTGCAAAAAAAAAAAAAAAAAAAATCAGTGGTGCTTTTTAGAATAGCAGATTTTTAACAGATTTATAGAACTTTAGATTGCTGCTGTCTTCTTAATAGAATACCTAGCGTGCTGTCATTTAAACTAACGTGCAGATGAAAAGGGCAAATTAAATAACTCTCAGACAGTGGCATCACTCATCCCAGTCTTGTCAGCTTTGAGTAGGTAGATATTAGTAGGGATGGATTGTGAAGCTCCAATTTAGCAATACAAGAGGCTGAGTGAGAGAGGAAGCAATTAATATTATAAACAAAACTACTTGATCCTTCCCACTTCCTCTGTGGGAAGGAGGGAGCAAAGGGACAGGACACAAGAAAGACCTCAACATCCTCACTGCCCAGAGCAACAAGTTAGATTTTGTAATACATGCTATACTAAACAGTTTATACCACTAAACAGAAGGTCTCTCTAGCAAAGTAAAGAGCTTTATAATCTGTAAGATCACAACCTTTTGAAGAGCAGGAACAGGGAGAACACATCTGTTCCTCGCCCAAAGCACTCCTGTGTCCAAGCCAATAAGTCCTGCAGAGTGCTGCCTCTGTCAGGCCTAGAGGTCCCTCTTTCATGCAGCCCAGAAGAGTTTATTCAAGAAAACATTCACTGAAACATGCTACCATCACAAACTATAATTGACAAATAAATTAAAAAACGGAAGGGAAAATGACCCACAGAAGTTATTTTCAAGTAAATACCCTGAGTGCATACTGCACAGGACATTTATGTCTTTGTTTTCCCCAACAAAGCAGTTTGTTCCGTAAACTGCAAGACAACCTCAGTGTGAAAAAACAGCCATGTGAAAAACACCAAAAATATCGTGGAATTAAGGAAGGAACAGCAATACACAGCCATGCACATAAACACTGACAATGCTGAAAGCAACTGTAATTTAGAATTAATTTCTTTTATTTTCTTTCTAAATTTTGCTGCTTTGAAGGAAGACCTCTAGATCACTTCAGCACATGGAAACAAAGTTACAGAACAAACTAGAAAGTTATTGCACTCAGTAAAGAAGGAAACAGAGAAAGTATTAAAGTAGTCCTTGCAAATATTAGAAGACTCTCTTTAAAAATAAAATTATCAGAGGACCAGTGGAACCTTAAAAAACACATGGGATTTCTGAAAAACTTTTGTAAATTTTCAGACTATATAGAAAATGCAAGCAAGCAGAGCTTTTAGCCTTGCTTAGTGATCATTTCCCAGCATATAAAAAGCTACACAAACTCCCCAACCTCTGGGGGCTTGCCTCCATCATTACCACCCCCTGCAAACACAGACAATCAGTCAACCCGTGGAGGTTTCCTAGATGCAAAAGTACACTGTTACTTACTTGGTATTGTAATGACTGACCATGAAAAGATTAATACTGAAACACTGATCAAAGTGGAGATACTTATCACAGTGCTCCATATTATCACAAAGAAATATCAACTTTTCTGGGCTGCTTCTTTTGATGCAGCCCAGAAAGCCAACCGTGTGCTGGGCTGCATCAGAAGAAGATTTAGCAGCAGGTTGAGGGAGGTGATTCTCCCCCTCTACTCTGCTCTCGTGAGACCCCACCTGGAGTACTGCATCCAGCTCTGTGGCCCCCAACATAAAAAAGACCTGGACCTGTTGGGGCGAGTCCAGAGAGGAGCCACAAAGATGATCGACCTGGACCTGTTGGGGCGAGTCCAGAGGGGAGCCACGAAGATGATTGGGGGCTGGAGCACCTCCCCTATGAGGACAGGCTGAGAGAGTTGGAGTTGTTCAGCCTGGAGAAGAGAAGGCTCCAAGGAGACCTAGTAGCAGCCTTCCAGTACCTGAAGGGGGCTACAGGAGAGATGGGGCATCACTTTTTATCAGGGAGTGTGGTGATAGGACAATGGGTAATGGTTATAATATGAAAGAGGGTAGATTTAGACTGGATATTAAGAAGAAATTTTTTACTGTGAGGGTGATGAGGCACTGGATGAGGCTTTGTGCAACCCGGTCTAGTGGGAGGTGTCCCCGCCTACGGCAGGGGGTTGGAACTCAATGATCTTTAAGGTCTTTTCAAAACCTAACCATTCTACAATTCTATTCTCTGATTCTATGAACTGTATCACCCTGCAATATACATTGGGAAACAATCAATACCTCCATTTAGCTTGACCTGATAGGTATATGAGGCAATTTACTGTCTGCCTGACTAAAACGAATGAGCATGGATGTACCAGGAATACAAGCAAAACACCAAGTTGCATTTCTCCCCTAGGTCCAGTACACCTTGCATTTTTGTACAAGGATCAAAGACTAAAAAATTGGGGATTGACAAGATGACATTAAGCCTTACTGAATTATTCCTTTTCTCCAAAGAGAGCAGGTGAGAACAAAATGGATAAGAAAGGGGACCCGCTAATAATAGTTCCAAAAGCCTGAGCTAGCCAACAGACTTGATCTGTGAGGTTCTTGGAGAAATTGCTTCTGCATAAGTACAAATAATAGTTCCAAAAGCCTGAGCTAGCCAGCAGACTTGATCTGTGAGGTTCTCGGAGAAATTGCTTCTGCATAAGTATGGTTGCTTATACTGGCTGTGTAACACACCAGTGGATTTAGTCATGCTCATGTAAATCTTATTATTTAAATACTACAGGATAATACTTGATATTCATGAACTGTTGAAACAGACAATACTAAATGTTTTAAATTACACTTTTTAAATGTAATCCCATGCTGAGGATATTAAAAAAAAAATATTGCAGGAAAACAAAAAAGGCACCTTAAAAGAAAGGATTCTTTGCTCAGTATACTAGAAATGCACCACATTTCAACTAGCACAGCACTTTAAAAGGTATAAACCGTTTAGAGATTTGTCTGCATTGCCAATTGTATGTACAGGGCCAGAAGTCCCAGAAAAGCAGGTGCTATTTCAAAACACAGCTGAGGTCTCCAAAGCTTTTGGGGGATTGGGAAGCTCAGTTCCAATTAAAATTTGAACCTGAGGCAACTTCAAGGGCTCCACTAAGCCAGCATCTGTACAAATAAAAGTTTACGTTGAGCATATTGCTCCGGATTTTGCAAGCATGGATTGCGTGTTTAAGCTTAATCCTCACTGTGGCTGCGGGTCCATGTTTCTTGCCCACAAACAAAAGCTGTCTTCAGGAGTCTCGCTTGTCAGGTGCAAAAACTCATAGACGTGTCTTTTTAGACTGTAAGGTTTAAAGAATAGCCTCATCTCTGCAGAAAACTAGGAATCCTTGGCATTAGGCACCCTGATGCATCACGTTACACAACTACTTATTTTCTTAACTACAGTTCTACAGAAACTAACAACACGCACAGGCACTTTTTCACCTATGTCAAGTTTCAGAAAAAATGTGTTCTCTTTTACACATGTACACACACCTTTCCCTGGAAACTTGAAATAAGCAGAGCAGTTACACAATATTCTATCACAAAAGTGGTATCTTACAGGGAAGACTTGGATTTTCAGGATCAGACCACTGAGACCAAGCCACTACAGCAGCAGTATGTCACTATAAAGACACCATACATACAACGTGATAGAAATTCAAATTAACTGTTAGCATTCTAGTTTTACAAGTGCCTGCTATTCAGTAATGTATGTTTACTGCACTTGACTCAAAACAAGAAGCCACTACCAACAGAAAAATAAAACAGAGTAAGGAAAACTGAAGTGATGAAATAAAACAAGCAAAAAACAGGAAAAGAGTTTAATAGATCCACCAATATTCAAGAGCAAAAGTAACAGCCAATCTTAGTAATGCTTTCAGTTTGGTTGAAAAAGTTTGTATTACCTGCCGACTTCCCTGCTTGGAGGAGCAGCTGCTAGTACTTCTTGAAGGAGACAGCATTTTCTGGGATACACCAAAGCTTTTTTCTTCACTCATGATCCAATACCATTAGTTTCTCATAAACTCACTTAGAACACCATTAAAAAGTGATTTAGAAAATGTGCTGGAAGACTCCTGAGAAAAACACAGAGCTCATCATTTATCCAAATGCAGTCCAGTGGTATGATCTGCATCCCATGGAAATTCCTAAAAGCGAAAAGAAAAACAAAAAGTCAAGTTATCAAATGCCATCTCTTACTGCCATCCTGCAGCATAGATCATGAAATTGTAATAAAGCCTTTGATAATACAAGCCAACTGCTTCACCGTACACTGTTAGAAACTAATTTAACAATCACTTTAAGATAAATTATCAAGCCTCAAACAGGAACAAGAAGAATTTTGGATCCTGTGTACGTTATTTAATTGCTGTTACTTCTTCAGAGGACAAAGTACAGTATCAAACATCTTTTTCTAAATTATTAATTTAGATCTTTAAAATTAAAGACACATACAGAGTATAACAAATATCTATATAAAAAGAACCAAAACACCCTCAAAATGAGAAGAAAATATCTAATAAAATGTCTCACAAAAAGGATGATGAGTAACCCCAAAAATATCTCTTTTTTTCCCAGTTCCTTGATAATTTAAACAAGTAAGCATGGCTTCAGGAAAGGAGAAAAAAAATAAATCTCTCCATATAAAAGAGCAGTACATAAGAGTACTGCGCATACAAACACAGCTGTATAGATCTGGGCATGACCACTCTTACCTGGAATAAGGAAATTGTAAGTATTGTCACATCAGTTGTCTCAGTCAATGACTGGAAGAATAACTAACACTCTGTTTAATAACAGTGCTGTTTGCAGCATGTGCAAATAAAAGCCATGCCAGAAACTCCCAATAATGGATTTCCAGTGTGGGCAAGAGTTGTCACGGTAACTGCATATTTTTTTTAAATCAGAGGACATAACAAAAGGGTGATGCTCTCCAAACTTGTGGTGGTGGAGGAGCTTTATGAATTGTGTATCACTTGAGATATTTTGCTGTCAGGCAAGGAATTTGTACTTTAGGAAGAGTGCAAGAACTACCACTGAGGAAGGTAAGAAGTTTCCACAAAGAAACGAGAAATTTTATTACTGGAACAGGAAGGCACTACTTCACAATCCCCTTTTTTTGTACTGTCAGAACAGTCCTGGGCTGGGGGCGCTGGTTATTGAAGTTTGCCATTCATTTTTCCTTGAAGAGGCTTAAAAACCTATTCTGAGAGAAGCAGCTTTTTCAGACCCCGGTAGAAAACTTTGTGTATTTTAAGAATTCATTGCCCTTTAAAACAAAACAAAACTCAAACAAAACCCACACAAACAATGAAAAAAAACCCCAAAACCTAAATAAACCAAGGTGCTATATTTAAGATGAAGGCCACAGTACGCTGCAGAAAACCTCTCTTCCTACTGCTGAAATCTGAAGCACACAACTTCTGAACAATGATCTGTTTTAATTTACAGTGCCTCTTTGGCAATAGTTTGCTGTAACATTTCAACCAATACGCTCTCTTTTCACATGAAACAAGGTCTCTCTTTATGGCATTTACCTTACCTAGTTAGAAATACTCAGTTATTCCCAGAGCAAATCTATTCTCAGCAACAGTAACGAAACAGCCCCAGCCTCCAAAAGCAAGCTCTGCTGAGGCTCTCTCACTGGTGAGTCAGCTTGGCAATTATTTCCAGGAACCACCAGACAGATACAAAGCCAGCAAGCACAATGCAAGAGCTGAAGAAGACCAGAACAGCACAGCAATGTGATAGCAAGGTCTCAGCTGGGTCTAGCCATTGGTTTTACACTGAAATTACCACTGAGATGAGGAACAGTGCGTTTTGGAGAAGGTATGGGTCGCTTCCTATCCGGAAGATAAATTTGTGTGGCATTTCATTAAGGACTAGTACGTTAACAGGTTTAAATTTAAGTAGTGACTGCGCCTCTCCAGAGCAACTGATATTTTACACTACCTGTGGAACTTAAGGCTACCAGGCTACCAGAGCAAGTACAACTTTAAAGGAGGCATACAAATCAGTATTATGCTAACTAAGCTAAGATTGCAGCTAAAGTTGATGTTTTGAGGTTATCACGATCCAATTGCTTCAGGTTCAATACATTTTGCTCCTCCTCACGCCACAGGCAGCCTCAGAACGGTGTTCCCACCTTTCCTCTGGAGCTCACAGCGCCACTTACTCCGGTCTGCTCCAAAAAAGACTAATCAAAGGTGTGAGGCTGAGGCAAATCCAGATAAATTTAGGACAGGAACTTTCACAAGTGCTAAGTATTGGCCTAATTCTTCAGTATCAAGTCAACACCAGCAAAAGTAGGCCAAGAGTACTTTTGCAAATGACCTCGCCAGGTGCCTTTTAAAGAATTAAGAATACATGAGTATCAAATATTATTTATAGTTACTACATATCCTAAAGCCATAAACAGCACTTATCTCTACTTATCATCTGTTACTAAGAGCCTTATCATTCTACATCAATTAAAGCTAATGTAAACATACGATAATATGTACAACAGGAAGACCTGTTTTTCAAAATAGAAGTAGGGTCTCGGGCTGTCCCCAACCTTTAAAAAGCAGCCTCTCAGTATCACTATTAATCTCTCACAACTCTCAAAGCAATAAGCTTACAGCAAAATCCAAGTTTTTTGACATCTCACAAAAGAAGAAAGGCAGAAATTCAGAAAAAAAAAGGAATACCACAGCAAAAAAACCAACATTATGCAGTTATTTTTGTCATGGCTCCGGAAGTAAAATAAAGCCTTAACAGCTGCTTGAGAGCTGATTCAGCAGTGAAAGAACACTAGAGAGATTTTGAGCAGGAAAACTGGAAGCGTACATCTCATTCTATAGCTGTAGTCAATTAAGGTTTTGTGGATAAAAGAATAGGAACAACAGAAAGCCTGATGAGAGTCATGTGGACACAGCAAGCAATCCAAAGCAGAGTTGCAAGCAACATTGAGTGACTTTCACAAAATTAAAAAAGAATTCATGCTGAAACCTTTGCTCAGCAGCTATTAGTAAATTATTGTTACATTCACTCAGGTCCACCTGGATAAACAAAGCAACAGTCTTTGCTTTGTAGCAAAGAAGTAACACTTGGCTTTCTCTGTTATGCTTCAAATTGTCAGCTTTAATTTATCCCAGTGTCTCATCTGGCTCAAAAAAGGAAAGAATTATAGACTGCAGATATGCCATGTACTGGAAATATCTTTTCAAGGAGGGTATTTGTTGTTCCTCAATCACCATAAGATTCATACCAAGGACAAAGCACACAAATACTGTCATGTTGCTAGCTATTCTCTTTGCAGAACAAAACGTGCAGAAATAAACATAAAACAGTTTAAAACAACTAAGTTACTAAAACTATATTCAAAAGCAGAAGTTCAAACAGCTTATGGAGACTAACCACAGGAAGTATTTCAGAGCTGCCTTCCACCAGATAAGTGCTGTCCCTAGACATTGTCCAGATCTCGACCTCTGTTGAGCGGATGCTTTCATTAGCTATAGAAACATATACCTGAAGTAGTCCATTATGCAAAGAGATGGGTGCTTCCATCTAGCCCACCTCCTTAAGGAGGCTATTGTAGTAATTAAATTGCACTATTTCAGTGACACAAAAGAGGAAAAACTCTCCTAATTGTCTAATCAAGAGAGACACTCTCAGAGTGTAAAAGGAAAAAAGCTAGACAAACAACAAACATATTGCATTTAACACCAGATTAATTTTCATTTGTAACATCCATTACTTGAGGAAAGAAAATCCTGTATGTTCCAGTATATGGAAAGAAAAAAGAAAAAAACCACCACCAAACAACAACAAAAACCCCCAGAAACAATCCAGTAGAATACCTCCCAAGAAAGACACCAAAGAACATGCTTCAATGTCAAGTCTAGCCAGACTCTCCTGAAGCAAAGCAAATAGCTGCTGTTTCACTAAACCATGGAAAAAATAATTCAATCCTTATATTAGAAAAATTTTACATAAATTTAGAAATAGGTCACTCGGCATCCTGAAATATAAGTACATATAAAAATACCACCTTTCCCCCACATCTGCCATAGAAACTGACTATAGCAGTGCATGCAACATGATTAATTTTAAATGTGTAATCTCGACACTGTTTGCAGCACCCCAGGAGATCTGCAATAGATTACACTTGTATAAAAAAAATTTTTGCTAGGTATATATTCTAGATAGATACATTAAAAATCTTGGTGACTATCAATACAGAAAATATAGAGAAATGGCTGTGTTAAATACATTAAAAATCTTGGTGACTATCAATATGGAAAATATATTGAGAAATGTCTGTGTTATGGTAATTAGTCAGCTGTCACACCACCTTTTCTACCTAACTTTTAATTGCACTCGTGAATCATAACTAATAGGACTGACCTAGCTCACAGTCAGGTCCTAAGTAATTAATAATTCTTCTTCTCCCCCCACTCCTTTTGGAAAGAGCTTTGTCTAGGGGCAGCCTTGCAGCTCAAGGCTCTCTAGCAGGAGCTACCAGACTGAGTGAGGTCCCACGTGCCCCCTCCAGATCTTGGCGTGACTCTCACACACTCGACTGAGAAGACGTAAGCTTGGGGACTGTAGATACTGGTTTGTGACCTGATAACAGAGGCATGCACAGTCTCCCTGTCATGAGGATGGGGCAGAAAATAACAGCTCCTGAGCTGTGATCAAATCCGACGCTGGGAGCCCGTACACTCCATACAGCAGTGCTAACAAGGTTGACAGCCCTCCCTGGGCTCCCAAGCAGGGGGTCTGTTCACACTGGAAGTGCCATTCATCTAGGGAAGACCTTATGAGTGAAAAGACAAAGGATGATTAGGCAATAGAAAAGAGAGAAAGGCTTATTATCATTTGCAGTAAGAAAAGTAACAGGCACACAGTATCATTTTACAGTCTGTGCTAGAAACCTTGGAAAGGCCCATCTGTTAGAGATAACGTCCCAGAGCTGGTATGAGTGGAAATATTACCGTCAGAGCTTTGGCACTGTCTTGGTTCCCTTTCATTTTTCTGCTATCTGTTACTATCTAAAGCTTTGTTTTGTTCACTAAAACAAAGATACTCCACTACACCCCAAGGCTTATTCCTTTTTAAAACAGAACTTGTTATTACTAAAACACTACTGAAATAGAGACTGTTTGTTTTCCTAGATTCAGTTTTGATAGGCACAATGTTAGTTCGGTAAGTCAGTGACTTCTCGTGGATGTATCTGTCAGCCTGCCAGCATGTAGTAATTCAAGATCTTAAGAGAGCACTGTCTATACATCAAGAAAAAGACATCACTTTCCTGTCACATCACTGAAAGCACCCATGTAACTTTGAATCAGACTGCCTCTTTGTGACCTCATAAACTGCATAATGCTGTGAGATGCATAAATTTACCAAGGCTGACATTAAGCAATATATTTTACTAAACCAGCTGATATAGTTGTTTTAACTATGCAGAAACAAACCCAAAACCAATCACCCATGGTTTCAGGTAGAACAGCAACCAGGACTACTGGAAGAGCTTTGGTGGCCTAGGAATGATCCTCACCAAAGACTGAAGAAAAACATCATGGGGTGTCGTGGTCTACGAACAGCAAGCATAACCCAGAGATACTTTTATCTCATGCAGGAAAGATAGACATGTTCATTGATGAGTGATGGGATCCAACAAGCCTGCTTTGTCCTCTTTGATGAGGTGTTTTAGTTTTCACATTTTGGCATAATCTAGTTTAAAAAAAAAAAAACAAAAAACCCACCAAACATGTCCCCCCTCAGAAAAACCCCCAAACCTAGGGTTCCCCCAACAAGATAACTGTTTTTCCACAATATATTGGAATTGTCAAGTATGTCTAATGTATGTCACTTAATTTCTAAAAGAAAGTTACAAAGGAAGTAACACTTCCCTTTGAGAACATTTAGTGCTTCTGCTTTATAAACAGGCCTATTAGCTCAAAATTTAAATCTCATTAACTTTGATGACCATGGTAACAAGATTCCTAGGATATACAGAAATTCATTTACACACTTCACAAAGTATAATGACCATGAGTTACGAAAGTGACACATTTCTTCTTGATTGACTTACTGTATCTTTAGAAGGTTCTTTCTCTTAAGTGCATTCCAGTGCACCTTTTTCAGTGTACTTTACATTAGTATTTATAAATGCAGACAGAGCTACAGCTTTCTTTTAATATTATGCAGATTACTTCTTTACAGAAGTTTTTTCATATTGTCCTGGGTTAACCCATCACACATATTAACACAACTTCAAACATCAAGAGGTGTGTAGCATTCTGAACAACAGCAGGTAGCTGTTAGCACATCAGTGTTAATCCTTTCTGACATCATCTTAGGCTATCCTACACTGCATTTCTGAACACACAGTACATGAACAAACCTTGACACTTTAGAGATGTGTTGAAAGAAACAATTAACACCTATAAAGTATACTGAGGACAATTAGTACTACAAATGCTAAGTATTTTTGTTATTAATGCCAAAAGGTAAGAGTTTGTTAACTCAAGGGCTTTCAATAATTAAAAAAAAAAGGAAATATAAAGAAAAAAATGTACACAGAAATGTCTTTCTTTTAACTAAAAATTAAAGATGTTAAGGCTTGGTCTGGAGCTCTTCAATGGCAGGACAATGCCTGCAACTGTTCTTTCACTTGGAAACACATATCACACATGCAGGTGACAAGAACTGCGAGAAGCAGATATGGGTGGAGTGAACCACACTCTTGGAAGATTCTACATCACAGTTGGTCTTAAATCCATTCATATTTATGACTGTAACAAACACCTTGGCAATGGGAACCAGGAAAGAGGTTCCACAGATAAGGTTTTCTGCAACATTATCCTCATTGCATAGGATAAATACGAACTGAAAGAGACCTAGAAGCAGAAAGACACAAGATGTGGGAAACCAGACTATAAATCTGAATGATTACATGCAATGTTTTGCCTAACTTATATGAAATGAGAAGTATCAATCACAATATCTGTGTTAGCAAAATAAGATGCAGGCTAGAGATGAGAGGCTCTATGTTTCCTGCTTTTGAGCAGGAAAGAGGCCATAAAAGGGACCTTCTCCCCACCTCAAATGAGAGAACCCCACCACCACCTCTTCAAGTTCTGAAATACTGGAGGAAAACCTGAATCCAGCTAGGGTTACCTTGGAAGTCTACTTGGACAGAGCTGGTAAGAGAACTTTTGACCTGGAAAATGAAGGTGAACACACAGCTGTAGAAGCAGCAGCCATGCTCAGGAACACTGAAGGTCCATTTCAGAGTGAGTGCTTTCATGTTAGATCTTGTCCTGCCACTGCCTAGCTACAAGAGAACAAAATCTAAAAGCAAGTTAGGAGATCAGCCAAAAAGGAAAGCTTCAATTAAGACCCTGTGAATAATTTAACACTATTACAGACAGCCTAGAACAAGGAAGAGATACAGAGTTTTAATGCACCAAGTTTGTTTATAGAAGTCTACTACAGTATGACATCCCAATGTAAAATATGGCCTGCCTCCAGCAACAGAACTCAGAGTTAATACAAAGCTGCTGAGAACTTCTATGGGTCTCAGTAGCAGCCCAGTGCCTCCACTGACTGGTTAGAGCTAAAATTCATATTCAGTTTTAGAACTGCCAAAGCAGCTAAAGAAATTCTTGCTCCCAAGCAATTTGTTACTGACCCTTTTCTGGAGATCAGTAGCTCCCTGTCAAAAATTAAATAGATTGGGGGGAAAGAAAAAAAAAAAATTCACAAGAGCGCTCCCTAATGCACTTCAGTGGAAAGCCATTTGTCACAGGGGGTAGCTGACATACTTTGCTTTGGCTAGAATGCACAATCATCACCAACTTGTGGGGAAGAAAGTGGAAGCAGTATTATTTTCAACTGATCCAGACAGATCTGACAAAGATACTCTGTCTCTAATATTACATTTAGATTCAAGTTAGTACAAGCTACAGGCTATCTCTTTGAATTTAATTAAAAATAAAAGAAATTCCACATGATTAAAAAAAGCTTCAACTACACTCCCATTCTCAAGCATTTTTAGAGGTTTAAAAGATGGAAGATTTTAATTAGGATGCCTCAGCAATATGAAAGAATGAATACTTAAAGAACTTGATTTGAGCTCAGTGAAAGGGTGCTACAACTTAACAATCCGTATTTGTTACTTCTAATGAGTACACTCATTTTTTACTTCAGTTCCAGCCACCGTATACAGGCTATAGAGACAGCAGACAACAATGTGAAGAGTTTTATAAGGTGTGCAGTCTAGTGTCTTGGTTGCTTCATAGCATTTTTGAGCTTGGTTACATTTGAACTCCAACTAATAACCTGTATTTTATTTACAAGCTACAAAAGCAGCAATAAACAGAAGTGTTTACAAGTGATGTAGATTCTCCTTGAACTGCTTAATATTAGAAGAGTGCCACCATTCCTGGTCTTTGTCTTCCATCTCTCTGTTCTCCTCCCAACCTTGAATCATTTTTGTGTTTGTTTCTAAAATGCTGGCATACAGTACTGGCTTTTCTAGACCATCAGGAATGACAACACAAAAATAAATTAAACCTGTGGTTAAATATGAATAGAGCAGCATAAGGTGCATCCTGAAATACTTAAGACATTTTCCACTATTTTTTATATAATGCACTTGATGAACTTCTGAAAAGAAAAATAGAAAAAAAAAAAGCAATTTCTTAGAGGAAGGAGCTAAAAGGGTTTTTTTTTTTTTAATAAAAGTATGTCTAAAATAATAACATATGAAATTGCAGTAAACATAATATTAAAAGCTAATTTCTTAACAGATGGCAGACATGCCCTTTTCACCCATACTGACCTACATATTTTCTTCCTTAACTTTTATTAATATTCATCTTTCACTGATGGTGTTTTTCACAATTTTGCCAGCAAGTGATACTTTTAGGATAAAAGGTCTGACAAACTCATTTAAGTACATCTTTTTTAAATGATAAAACATAGAATGCATAAAGCAGGAAAACACCTTTACAAAGCTTACGCCATAAAATTCCACTTTTGATATAAAACTGTCTTTTTGAAGGCTGCTTAAGACAAATTATGTACAAAGTTTGCATCAAGTCTTGATCACAAAACTTAGAGTTTGCAGACATCAAAGCCTTTTTGTAACTCACACTTCTAGAAAAAATATACCTGTGCCATACAGGCAGTTAAAACACAACCATTGAACTGACTTTCATTATTTTGTTCTATGCATTTACTTGTGAAAAGGTAGAAAAATTAAATCTGTGTACAAAGTGAAAAGCTGGAGGAGGAATGTGAAAAAAAATTACTGCGAACAGTAATTTAGTTCAAGAGAATTTAAAATTTCCACATAAAATGCACCCAATCTTTTCTCCTAAGCATTATCTTATAGTGTTTTCAAGACCACATCATATAATGCATCAAAAACATTAAAATCTTCTATTTTTGTTACTCAAAAATGACAAGGATTTACATGGAACGTCACATTAAAGATAAATCTTGGAATGACCAATGGCAGCTGGAAGGATTACATCTGGAGAAGCTACATCATCAGCATTTGCATTTTTCCAGTCTTCTCTTCTGTACTCAAAAATAAGAAAATAAGTCAACTGCCTGTCCTACCAGTAATCAAGGTGGCTGTGAAAGCCAGCAGTCCCCCAGCTCCTACTTGAGACTGTTGTTCCCAGGCATGCTGACGCGCCTGACTGCTCGGCAGCGTCTGGGGAAAGAGCAAGGTAGTTCAAGCATATTTTCACTTTGTGTGCAATGGAGAAACTGACGCAAAAATTCCTGTTTGGAAAGACTTACAGGATTTCCTGGAGTAGAACGGGGGGCTTCTATTAACAAATTCTTTATGGATTAAATTTATGAGCTGCATTTTGTGGTCAGCAACATAAAGATGTTGAGAAAAGTACCGTACGTATCCAGCTGCCTAACAAAACTGAAAGCCTGCACATACAGACACAGAATCAAAGGAACAAACAGTTCCTATTTTGACTGAAGGACCAGCCAGCACCCTGATGTCCCTCATTATAATGATCTTCCAGAGTAGAAAACCTGTACTAACTTGGAGAATAATATAGTTATTGTTGAAGCTATTCCTACATTGTTCCCAGAGTGAGACGATTGAAAGGTTGTTCTCTAGTGTGATTTTACAGTACCAGTTAGGCAGATGAACAGTGAAGGTGATCATTGCTCCAAGTCAGTAATTAAAAAATAAAATAAAATACAGCAACAAAGCAAGCAAGATCTCCTATAACACTCCATTATCATTTGCATCCAGCAACTCATTCTGAAAAGTCTGTCATTTGCTCTTGTGGGTTATTCACACAGTTCCAGCATACAGTGCTTTAAAATAGTTAGAGCTTACAGTAAATGCTGCAATACACTGTTTATGCTGCCGTGTGCAGAGGGATCTGATTTTGTATTAATTTTGCCTGGGGACACCACAAACTGCTTGGCCAGCATTGACATCTCCTGTTGCCAGCTTGTGCATTCATAGCTCCATTTCTCTCCAGCTTCTTCCCCACACCACTCCCCATGTCTGGAATACTTTTCCAGTATTTCACTACGTCTTTATTACTTTTGCTCGCTAGGTGAGGACATGGAACAAGCATGAGGCATTTGGAAGTTACAACCAGCAGCTTTACCTTATGCAGCAAATTGAAGAGGCAACAAGTGCAGGAATTGTCAAGTCGAACGTTATGCATTAAGCATGAGAAAGTAAATACATGTGACAAATGCATTTCTTCCCATGTGAATGTAATGATTCTCAGCTAATGTATCTAAATTAAGTCACACATTAGTTATGTCTGAACAGAGCAGAACGACAATTAACATTTTGTACATAATCAACCACTGGGTTTTTTATAGTCAGAACCAATTCCAGGGATGCTGCAGGCCTGAGTTCTCTTCAGCTGAGCAAGCAGTAAGATATTGTTTCAACAAGATCCACTTAGAGTAATCAGCCTTCATGCCCACATGCACAGAAACAGGATATTTCACAGGTACCAAATTTAATAAGTCACGTGAAAGCAAACAGTTCAATTTGGGTTGCCAGGGTTTGTCCAAAACCACTAAACAGCCTTCCCACTTCATCTTCCCTGGAACACACTGAATCAGGACTTGTTCACCACTGGTAACAGAAATAAACAAATAAATAAATCACCAATGCTGCATTTCATAATCATTTCAGAGTACTCTGAAATACAAATGCACACAGAAATACTAGTACTTCTTTTATGACAGCAATAAAACATTCTTTATAAAGGAAGGTAACTCTTCTTACCCTGAACTTACTTCTGTTACTCTGTTTCACACCAGCTAAATAGGCAAAGACCTTGCCGAGGACACTTCATTAGATCTCAAATAAGGCTATCCCTAAAAAAAGAAAAATGGAGGCTTGTTGTTCTCAGACCTCAGCTTAACAGGAATTTTACACACTAATACTCAATTGTGGCAGTTGCAGCCTAATGCTTCAAGGCTGACAGACAGTTAAAGGTCACTGCCTATTAGATTACAGTAGTCCCATGACAGAGCTTAGTTGGAAGCCAAGACAGAAGCCCCCTAGCTCTGAGTCACTGCAGAGTCTGAACAGATCTGAAGATTTCTCTCAGCATCATGTGAGCTTCCTCAGCTGGCCACTGTACTCACATCCATCCGTATGCAGCCTGCCTGGGAGAGTCAAGTGGACCACAGCCTTCCTCTTTACCAAACACCTTCAGCAGCTATATTCCATTTATCAGGCTGAGAACTTCTGCAGCACCTTCCATAGCAAAAGCCACAATTCCTGCTTGCCATAAAGCTGCTTTATTTCCAATACCTATGCAAGGTATATGAATATTTATACACATGCCTTCTATACATACATCTACAGTGATGCTGTCACCTGGCTCAAGTGATAATGATCCTTTTTTTTAATCAAGTCTTAATGTGAAGATTTTTTTTCTGTAACACCACCTTTGTCTTTTTAAATGCATACATCGTATCTAGCATGCTGCGATCAGACTTCTGGGCTGTAAGTTAAATAAAATATGATACATAGATATGTAAGTGAAAAACATGAATTTGTCTTCTCACAGGTGACAAGTCTAACAGCACAGCTGGAGCATCCCCCACACAGACAGCCAGGCAAAAGACAGTGCTAGTGGCTCCTTATCCCTTGCAAGCCACTCCAGCTTATAGCCGAAGATCCCACTTCAGAATAACTCTACAAGTTTTGTGCTGTTAGTCATGAATTAGCCAAATCTGCAGATGCTACATAGAGTTGCATTTCAGTCTAAATGGGAGTTTTCAAAACCTTGAAACTACCTTTTTCAAAACCAGAAAAGAGGCAAGACAATGTTGACAGGAATAAAACTAAATGCATTTAGAAATAAGATTTTAGCCTGGTTATGTTTTATAGAACCCTGAAATCTGTTCATGATTTGAAAATGTCTTTCTACTTCTGCTTTGAAAGACACATGTACTATACAAAGCACAATACCTGTTTTGAAGTGCAGAAATATAAACTTTAAGAAATTCTTACTGCTCATTTCTTTCTTTCATTCCTTGTATTTCTTTAAAGCCTCTAGCAACTGTCCTCCCCATCTTTCGGCCATACTGTCCTCCATACTTCCCACCGTCATCCAGAGATGATGACTACTGACACACGGTGCCACTTTCCTACCAACACAGTAATTTTCACTAAAGCACGGCTCATTTCAGTGATACTGTTTTGACATACTGACAATCTGAAAGATACTCAGTATTTAGGAATGTTACGTGGTTCTTCTTTTGACAAATACTTCTGTGCTATTTTTCAAAAATCTTCCATCTGAAATATAACTGCAGGGAGAAAACAAATTTAAGAACACAGCCAAAACCAGTAAGAGCTTGCAGGCATTTCTGGGGGTGGGAAGAGAACAGCCTCAAATGAAAAAAATGAAGTTTCTCATTGCAAGTGTCTTGAACAAGACATCTCAATTTTGTCAAGTGAGATTTAATGATACAGTGTAAAGCAACTTCATTGGGGTGAGGCTGTGTTTATCCCCCCCCTCTTCATTTCAAGAGCCAACTTCATTCGCTTGTTATTGCAGCTGTTACAGTGTGTTACAGTCATTGCCTTCTTTAGCTGGTGGTGTTCCGGGATTTTCTTTCTTGTAGTTTCACTTTTTTTATTTAAATGAAACGAGGATTATTTTTCAAGCTGATACATTAGGTCATGGCAATTGTTGCCAGTAAAAGTAATATACACCACCCTTGAAAACTGACTTATTTTTGCCAAATATATCCAAAGCCCTAGAATATTAATTTCCCTTCCTGTACACCATCAAGGTACACACTTCCTACAACAGGCTGTGCAATTTCTATAAACTTGAAAAAAATAAAGACAACCTTTTTCACAGCAGATCATCAGTCACCCTGATGAAGATTATAGGAAGGGTCTGACAAGAGGGCAAATGTTTTATAACTCTTCACGATAAGGACTGGCACACTTTCCTCCAGAGCACCTGGTAGTGGCCAGAGACAGGCAGAGAGAAGCAGATATATACCTCATATATGCTTTGATAAGATGTTCAACAACAACAAAAAAAATCTACAACATACATGTTTGGACCAACACGTGAGGATAAAAAAAAAGATTAACACACATTACTACAGAAGCGCATTGATTGTGAACTTTACACAGATGGATTTTTAAAAAAATTACAGTTAACATTTTACTCAGCCTTTAAAGTAATCTTTATTTCTCCTTGAAAAGTACCTACTTCAATAATCATAATCTCTTTCTGTGTAGTGTAGGAAGCTTCTTCAAACCTAAAGGAGCAATGTAATTTTCATTTCTTCTTCAAATATCTACGGCTACAAGAACTTGAGGATATGACCTTTTCCCAAAAACAAATGGGAGTATAAGGCATTTAAACCAGGAGTCAGTGAATGAGCAAAGGAGTCACCTGAGGCCAAAACCATACTTCACTCACTATTACACACACCAGGACCAAAGATTCAGTCCCACATCCTCATTACCATACCACTAAAGGAATCCACCAACAACTGCAACCTTCTCTTCCTCTCTCATGCAATTAGCTTGCATGCAAAACCTTCGCTGTTGCACAACTGGATAGCAAGGGGCCCTGAAGCTACACAACAATTGCTCTTCATAAATAAATTTCTAAGGCCATCCTTGAAAGGTGACAAAAATTCTCCTTTCTGATGTATCTGAAGCATTATTTTTATTCTTCACCTGGTGGACAAATAAGCCACTTATCAGAGTTTACATAAGCAAAGACAGGAAAAAGTTACCCAGTCTTTCTAAAAAAGATAAGGCTAATGGAAACACATGTTCAAACATACACTGAAAGACAAAGATGGTACCTTAGAGCTACTCTTAAAACCGGGGCAAGTTTTCACAGCTTCTCCAAGCACAAAACTGATTTGCATCAAAGGACTGACTGAGTTCGTGACCTCCAGATGAAAAGTGTGTGCTTCTGCTCAGTAAGTGTGACAAAAACATCTTCAGTGGTAAGAATCCAGACTATCTGTATCACTTGCTGGAAATAAAATGCAGAATCTCTTTGTAAAATCCTCCTTGTAATGCCAGTAAAATGTCAATTTGTTCCTATTGCTAAAAAGGAGGGCAAGGAACCTGACGGTCCCTGGAATGACAAGACACACAGCAGTTGCTACTTTTCTCTGCATATAAGCATAAGGAACCAAAAGTTTGAATAACAGGAGACAAGATTCACAATCTTCTCTTATAAGTTACTTCTGGCTATGCTAATTGCATATTTCAAGCACTTAAGATCATAGTCTCCCCCAAGGTAGGAAGCCTTTAAAAAGATCTGAATTTTCATGTCTGAGACACACTGTGTCCCTACTGCAGGGGGAACGGTCTGTGACCTTGACACCACAGGACCAAGGAGGTCACAACCTTTTCACACCACTTCATCAAGCTCAACATCCGACTGACATGTTTGGCATTTACAAATGACAACTTGTCCTAAAAGATGCATTTAAGCGAAGACTAGTTTACAATGCTGTATTAATGAAACTGTGCCTCTACATTTGATCCACCTTTTCAGAATTTCACAAACAAATATTTGATTTCTAGTGACACAATTTCTACAAATTACTTTATTTTGTAATTATACTAAATCAGCAGTCCGTTTTGTTTTGTTTTTTTTTATTTTTTTTTTTTTTAAATATAAAAAAAAAGCCGTCCTTTTTTTTTTTTTTTTTTTTTTTTTTTTTTTTTTTCAAATGGTTCCTCTGTCTAATCAGGTATTATCTGTTTAAGACCAAAGTACCTATGACTAAAACTAAAAACTACAAAATAACACCCTTACAAGGTAAAGTTATCCTGCTTCTTCATTCCTCTCTTCCAGAGATGCCATCCATGATGCTCAGATGTATAGTTTATTTTAGTCTTAAAAAATAACACAAAATTAATTTGTTTCAATAATAACTAGTAAGATAGTAAGTTAACAAACATCCTTTTTCTTCCCTTCTCCACTCTTTTTACAGGAATATCGACCTATGCTACTATCCATTCAACAAGTTAGCGCAAGTATTCATAACTGAATCCACAAGAAACACTTTGGAATTCATCTGAGATAAGTAGCTTAAGTTCATAGACATGAGTTTGTGCACAAAGAAGAGCTAGGGTTGTGCACATTGGTTATTTTTCCATTTACTAGTACATGCACACTAAGATTTGACCTAATTTTCCTTCAAAGGAAGTACTAAATGACGTATTTTAGTACATAATTCAGTTTTTTACCATCTTCTATGATAAATTCTTTGTAAAGAGCCAGCAAGCAATGTTGAGCTGCCAATATTCTTAACATTTCTGTCAATATTCAGCTTACAAAGTAAAATTAAATACCTTTCATAAGATTTACCATATCAGTGGTCCAAGTGAGAAAAACAAAATCATATTTGAGTATTCCTCAAATTACACGTACCCTAGACTCAAAATTGTTATCCACTGTGTAGCTTGTGGTTGTTTGGTTTTATTTTAATAATACCTTTAGCAGATATAATTTAACTTTTCTTTTAGTTGTTATTTCTAGATGTTGTCAATACACAGCTTAATTTCAGTAATGGAACTAAATTCTTCCGCATTTCTTGAATTATTGACATTACTGCCCCTATTTAGTATTATTCTTAAAGTGTTAGCATATTTTCCAAGGAAAAAGGACATCCTTTTCCCTGTTTTCAGCTCACTGAGTTTTGAGCAATACTTTTGTCTCTTCTTATCAGTTGTCTACATAACTCCTAATTTCATGTTTACACTCAGTTCCTTCCTTCTTCTATTTGTTACATTCCTGAAAATGCCACTGCCCCCAGCTGGTCTGGAGTCTAACCATCTGTGATCTAATTTTAGGATTAGATTTTTTAAAGTACGAACTTGTGTTTTTTAATAGTAATACGAATATTAGGGGTGAAAGTTTTTTAAACTAGAGCAAGAAAGAATAGTTGATGTGTTAACTTTGATATTTTATATTAATTTAAGATTCTTTCCTTTGTGTTGCCTTTTAAGAATAGAGACCTAAAATAGCTATTAACGTAAGAGTCTATTGACATTTTTAGCCTGTAGGAATGTGCAGTGGGCAGACACAGCCGAAATAATAACATATCTGAATGATGAACCAGCTTTACGATTTTATTACTCAGACTTTCCCAAATCTATGGCTGGCATTTTTCCCAGTAACTCAGAAATTAAGCTGTTCTACATTTAAAACTTCCAACTAATCATATACTAAAAATTTCTCTTGGTTAAGGCAACAAAATCACCTTATGATAAGCTTTCGAAAAGAAAAAAATCCTAGCTGTGAAAAACAGTGCCTTTAACTCTTTGTGTTATTTACATGAACAATGCAAGAGAAATTGGAAAAAAAAAATAATCTGATATAGGTTAGAGACAATTATGTTACTTATCAGGAGTATATTACATATCACATTGAAATAGCTGAGACCCTAGAGGGACCTCAAAGGGAAATCGACAATACAAGGGAATACAACCTAAGCATTCTCCCTCACTAGTGCACATTAGGCCATCGGCAGTTCTGTGCTAACATCCAAAATACGATAGCTTTAAATAATATATATATATACCAAAATTAAGAAAAATAATTGAGCTTTTCAACACAGCCCACAAGGTCAGACCTTATGCAGCAACTGTACAGATTGTGGGACAGGAGAGTTGCCATTTCCGACATTTCAACCACAAAGCCTTTATTTAGCTAAAGTTGCCCAAAACAATATCCAGAATTTTCCACTTTATTGTGCGGCCCCCTGGGTAAGAGTTTGGCATCGTTTTCACAACTGCAAAATTCATTAACTCCATGCCACCTAGGACAAGACAAATGCAGGAGCCTTCACCTTGAATGATGTTTCTAAAGGTATCCAAGAAGTCAATCAGGGAGATGAAGCTTGTACCAACCACTTAGTCACCTCATGAAGACAACTGATGCCTTTGTTGTTCCACTATCTTTCCACACTTTTGCACACACAGCAAGTCTTCCTCCTCACAAAATGAAATTTTCCCACAACTTACTGGTCCAAAAAAGGTCCCGTGTTCCCCATTTCCCCCCAAACCACCATGCTGTAGTGATCCAATCTGATCAGTGAGCATAGGGAAGCAGCATCCATATTTTATTTGTGAATATTTTGCAATACAGGTGCACACTTCCTAAAATCATCTGGGAAATCCAGACCAGCTTCACTGCACTATTGTTGGATAACTTTTTTTTTTTTGTGGCTGTGAAAAAAAAAAGTAATACACACTTGTACAGACATATTCACAAATGGACAGTAGAAAAATTTTAGAGTCTAATACTTTGGAACAGAAGGATAAATTGAGCAACAAACATATCTCACAATGGCTGACTACAGCTCTCGTGAGCAAAGAGGGATGCTTATTTAATGCAGAACAGAGGAAATTAATTATTTGGTACCCAAGTTAAAAAAAGAATGAACATGCAGTAATTGACCTTTCAACAACTCTACAACAATTAATTAAGCTGTTTTGTACTGCGGTAGTCCCAAAGAAGCTACACATTTCTAAGTATTTTTGGAAGAGCCTACCAGGAGTGCAACAAAGACCTAATCTGGCAATAGAGTGTAATTTGGTGTAAATCTGCACCCTTGGGGAGGAACCAGCCAATTCTCTCCCTTCTCAGAGTTAGACACTTCTTTCTGCAGCAACTCCTACTAAAACCAGTAGCAACACAACTACAGAGTGGAATAAGAGTGAGAAATTAATCCAGTTAATAACTAACCAGGAAAAAGCCTGATTTTAACCACACTGTTTGCTGAACCAGTTCACTGCAAGAACATGCTGCCAGCACATAGGAGACAAAAAGAGCAAATCAGACAGCTGCAGACAGGAGGGTAGAGCAGAACTACCCATTCTGAAAGCAACAGGGGATTATACTCATTGGCACTGAAA
This sequence comes from Pterocles gutturalis, assembly GCF_000699245.1. Taxonomy (NCBI): domain Eukaryota; kingdom Metazoa; phylum Chordata; class Aves; order Pterocliformes; family Pteroclidae; genus Pterocles; species Pterocles gutturalis. Next base: position 14,497 of record NW_010110032.1, on the reverse strand, counting down.
ATGGAACTAGGAACAAAGTGACAGGGAACAGAAAGAAAGCAAGTGACTTGCCTGAAACAACCTGCAACAGACACACCTTCTACAATTCAGAGTTCGAGGCACATCAGCAAAAGCTGCCGATAATGCCAAGTCTGTGGGAAACCAAACACTAAAAATCTTACAGTTTGCATGAGGGATAAACTAGTTACAAGTGTCATTATATGGTGCTAGCTTTAATTGCTCTGAGCTAAATATAGCTTTCAGAACTTAATAGCTCCCCCTTAGCTTTTCTGTTTTTCAAGGAGAGAAATATCTTCCTGCTAGAAAAAGGACACAGGCATATACAGTTGCATGTTACCACAGAGAAAGAGGAAGCAAACCATTAAGATGATTAAGTTAGAGTCTCCAACACTCATTCAGAACCCCTATCTTCAAGAGACCAATTTCTTTCCTATTCCACCACTCTGGTTCCAGTTACAGCAGGTGATGCAGGCATGCATAGCTGCTCCTTTTCAAACTAAATAATTTTGTTGCTTTATTAGCAGACTGTACTGAATCTTGTTCATCCCATGTTTACAGTCCAGATGTTGCCTTTACCAACAAGCTGCCCTGGCACCCACATGCCTCTTCCTGTGCCACCGAGCTAGGCACCACAGAGAAGGAAGAGGAGAAGCGAGTCTCCCGCACACACATGCAGCCTGACCCTTCCCTGCAGCCATTGTACTGGCATGACATACACTAGGGGGTCCAAAATCTGCTATGGCAGCAGGGACTCCAGCACCCCAATAAAGGCATGAAACGAGTTCTCTCTTCTGCCTTCTTACACTTGATAAGGATTTCCAAAAATTTTAATGAAAAGTTTTATGTAGCAGTCTTTAGTTTCCCTCTCTGAGTTGATAACGGGTTTCAGGCAGAAAATTTGGATGACAGCTAGAAATTTGTTCTACAGATTCAGCATTTCTGTTCATGTTCATTTTAGAGGTCATTATGTAATATAAGTGCCTGCACTTTTTCTACAGTTCTGGGAGTTAAATTAGAAATAAAACAAAGCCACAGCTGCAGTGACACTTTCCCTCAGGCCATGACTGCAAACCCCCTCCCCTCTCCACCCCCATAACTTGGCTTATGCCCTCTGCCTATTTTCTGTGGTTTCATCCATCTCTTCTTTTTTTTACTGAGCTGTACTCTTAAGAGTTCTGGTCTTCTTCATCCCTGTCTCTGGTGAGTGGTGAAAAGAAGAATAATGCTAGTTATGGAAAAGAAAGTATTTGTCAGATGTATGAGATACTGAATACCACATTAGAGATGAACAGATGGGCCAGCTAAGATTCCAGGTTTGCCTGTGTTACAGACCTGTGCATGCACTGTAGGAGCGCCAGCTGGAGGTCTGCCAGAAAGTACCTACTACACTGAATAAGACCAAAAGTAGTATGCCACAGCTTATTCTGTCCTCTGACTTACCATTTCTGAGGTGCAGACCAGGCTGGATAAAAACAGGTTGAAGGAACTATGCCTGTGTGTTGCTTAAGAGATATTTTAAAGCAAACCTCCTGACGTGCACTGTTCTGCATTGGAACATCCATGCTCTACTGCTAGCTGAGCTGCCACAGAACAGAAAGGCTCCCTACTGTCAGTGCAGGCGTAGACAGACTTCATTTATCCACTTCTGATAGAGCACAAAATCATGATGCTCATTGCCATCAAGATTTTTTTCTTCTGAAGTAACAGAACAAAATGTGGATAAATAGCATCAAAAATAGGGATGAATACTGGAGATGCTTTGTATGCTAGATCTGTCACACTTACAGAATACATTTCTGTTTTAAAACTCTGCCAATCACAGCAGCCTATTTAGTACCAATGAATGTTAAAAAAAAAAAACAAACAACAAAAAAACACAACCCACATATAAGACTTCATCCATCTACTGTGGATAAATACATTGTTAATGCTATGTGTTAACTGTCATGAATCAGAGCTGAGTGATCTAGAAGTCCACGGGGCTATTCCTAGTTGAGCTGTCCCGCTCTCAGGCAGCGGCAACCAGACACAGGCTGGGCAGGGCAGCCTGCCAGGTATGGCTGCACAAGTGTTGAGCACCAGCCAACCTCTCACCCTCTCCCCACATTTAAAACCATCATGTAAGGAGCAGTGAGTAGAGATGTACCACATGCTGCCTTTTAAAAATTAGTAGAAAACCCCACATAAGCAGAAGTCGGGGAGACCAGGGGAGATCAACCAAAGCAACCATGGTATTAGTCTGGGAAAGTACACATGCAGATACAGTAGCATTACGTGACTGTCCACTACATTTGGATCTGGGGATTAGCAGGAGAGAAAAGATACCAGAAAAAGGTGATTTGTTTTCTTGTCACCAGTAATATTGAAGAGATTTTCCTGTCCTCTCCAAAATTAGAACACCTACATAAGTATAACCTATTCTTCTTTTCTTCTCAGTATCACATGTACACACAGAAACCCAGAAAAAAAAACCAAAACAAAACACAGCATCATCAGCCTCAGATCAGGACAGTTGAGGCCTAAACATTCACAAAACTTTAATGGAAGCATTAAAGAGCAATTATGTTAAAACAAGAGCCAGAGTAAATATATATCATCCCCCAAGTTCCACCAGAATAAATGCATACCATCCTGCGGAAGCTGAAACCTATTCACAGTAAGTTTATTCAGAGACTTTTTCCCACAGAAAAAAATAAATAGATGTGACCAGTTATGATGTCTACAAATTCCAAAATCTATTATATACCAAATGCTTTTCTCTACATCTGGTGACCTGCAAAATTGCCTCAGCTGTAGAAACAGCTGCTGAAAAAAACTGGCAACAGCTTCTACTATATCTGTGATTTAATGAGGAAAGAAAATTATATACAAATATTTCCAGCTAAACATATATATTCACTTAAATGCAGCTTGATATTTTTTAAGGTTTATGTATATAAATAAAACCACATTTAAGTGAATGCTTTCACAGCCTCATCAAACGATGCATGTATGTCAGCCCTTCCTCCTTACACTTTGTATATGTCCCTGCTGATCTGAAGTTATATTCTTTCTGGATGTACAAGGTTACTTAAGTTACAGCTAGAGAACAGAATGGGGTGGGGTGGTGGGAAATCAGAAGATTATTTATACGGCAGGACTACAAACAATTTATCCAGCTGTATCTCAAGGGATTTGATAAAGGGGGCATCAAAATAGCAAGGAGAGATAAAGATGGGTGAAACACTAGAGTACTCAGAACCACTCAGCAGGACTCTCCTGCTGATGGACTCTCATTCATGAGTCAAGGTCACCGACCCCCTAGGACAGGTTGACACAGGCAAGAGGGGATTTACAGATGGAAGTGCAAACTGAAAGTTGTTGGGCACGCCCACAATCTCCACATCTAACCTCACTGCACTAGCAAAGGAAAACGAGGATGTGGCCAAGAAGGACTCATCTCTGATTGACAGAGGACAAAGTCCTAACACAGATGAGAACATTGGTCAGGCAGACAAGCAGTCTGCCCTGGTAAACATCTTAAAACTGTTATAAATTAAAAAACCCCAAACACACCACTGCAAAAGAATGAACAGACTGTGACTGGGTCCCAAAAAAAAAAAAAAGCACTTTTAAAAAAGGACACTCCTGCTTAGAGTGCTAAGGTTCTGCTGTAGATTCCAAGAAACCAGCCTTGGTACAGATTTTATTTTATTATAATTAAAAATATCACTGTGATTTGGGCATTACAGGAGATTAACTTCTCTGACTCAAGTGAGTAATAAGCAAAAGGAACTAGTTTAGGTAGTCACATAGACTCAGGAATTCAGACTGTCTAAATTGACAATGCTGAGCTGCTGCTTCGGTAAGTGTGTAGAAACAAATCTGGAAATGCCTCGTGGGATGCAGTGTGGAGTCACCAACTTGCAAGATGAAATAGGCCTACCTAGATAAATAGCTTCCCCACCCCTCCCAAAAAGACAAGGAGTTGATTAAAGTAGTTGTATAGTAGTATAGGAATAAAGTTAATACTTTCCAAAAAATATATTTTAAAGAAACTAAAAACAAAGTTCTTCAACAACACACGAAACTAAATGAAAAAAGTAACCCGGCAGTGAAAATTTCTTAATAAAGAAACAAAGGCAGAACGTCTACTATGAAACAGGCCTGGAAACTATCACAACCAGCATGGAATCAAAAGTAGCAGCTTCCTGAGCCTGAACGGAAGAAACTAGATGATACTGCTACAGGTTTCTAAAAGAAAAGGAAGATTAAATTGTACATATAGTTGCAAATAAAACTTCCATGCATTCTCCAGTTATTGTGCCTACTTCATCTCTAGCAAGTGTAAACATTTAAAAACTGTAATCCATACTTTTTAAGCAGACAAAAAAAAAAAACCAACCCAGAGGAACATATTCTGTGATGGCAAGAGAGCAAACAGAATTCTGTCTTCAGAATTGGAAGTAAGAGGAGAGAAGGGAAAAGAAGTCAGCCCTACTACAATCAGTAACATGCAAGATTTCAGACTAAGTCAAAGAGTGCAGATGCTCTTATAAACATTGTGAGAAAATACCAATTTTAGCCAGCTGTGCAAACTGGTTGTAGACACATTTAGCCAGAATCCTGGAATAAAGTTTTAGTCAAAGCAGGGAAGTTTTGAAATAATTTGTTAACAGGACACCTGGGGACAGGGCTCTGACTATTTTAAAGATGATGCTTGGTCTCTTTATAAAAGGGAATACAGAAATGTATTGACTGCAATAAATAATGAACATGAGTATCCAGGAACTCTCTTCCAGTCGTGTGATGTGTCAGTACAGCCACTTTCAGCAAAGAAGTCTTTATATGCCACTTACTAACATAACTAGTGTCAATTTAACCTAGGCAGCAAACTGACCTTGTAAAGTTTCCACTAGTAAAAAAACCAAAACAAAACAAAAAAACAAACAAAAAAACCACACTTCAGCTTTACTCACTTATATGTATTTCTTTTCTGAAACAAAGGTTTGGTGGGGTTTTTTTTTAAAGGAATATTAATTTCAAAAACTGGCAGATCAAGGAAATTGTATTTTTTAGAAACTATATTTGTGCTACCAGACATATATAGCTTCTACTACATCAGTTCAGACAGTGAAATTTGTTGATATTTTCTTCTTGATTTGATGTCAATACTTTGCATGCCCATGCTTTTCTGAAAACGATGACTGCAATTTCCAGAGTTCTGGGACTCAGATACACAGAAACGGGTGTTTTAGAATCTCAGTGCAGGGAGGAATCAGGGGATCAGAACAGTTTTCTTCAATTCCTTTCTTCAACAAAGCCAATCCAAGCACAATCTTGCCAATCTATGCCTTGTGATTTTTGTTTGCATTCCTCCTACGCTCCACAAAACGTTTTTGCATGCAAAAGCTTCAGTGGCATTCACAGGCTGGGTAAAACAGTTTCATAAGATGGCTTGCCTGCATTTACTCAGAACACCCCCACTATTTTCAAGGGCCAAAAAGAATGACAATGAAGTAAAAAACCAGATTGGTTAACCAGAATATCAAGTAAGAATTAAAGTTCCATACACTAATACATTTAAAAAAAAAAACAAACAAACACAAAAACCCACACTGTTTTCCTGCCCTTCATCCCTAGTTCTCTTACCAAATACCACCCTTCCTCTCAGCCCTAAATGCATTAGGCTAGGCTAACATATAAGATACAATTTTATTGACAAAGTAACACACAACAGATGCACAGCCTACATCTCTCTTTTTACATAACCCATTGCAAGGTGGATCAAGTGGCAATGCACTTGCGGTCTGTTGAGTAATGGTATCAAGAATTCAAGTTCCGAAAGATGCGAGTGCTGGGAGACAGGCCATAGCGAGAAAGGCATTACACCTTTTTAACAGTCAAGGAACAAACACTTTTTTGGTTTAGAACATAAAATTCACTTAACAGCAAGCAAAGATGATCCTTTTGTAGAAGGGATCACTGAACTACTATTTAACAGTTTAATTTGAGAAAACCAGAAGTAATCAACTCTCATTCTGCACTGAGTAGAGGGTGTATGCTAACCGTGCATTCTAGTAATATTAAAGTAAATAATGCAAGCTCATTTGGCAAGGAACTTTGGTAGTTCAATGTGAACTGTCATTATGTCTGTATTATCAAGACTGAAATGGCATCTACAGTTAGGAAAATGTGGATGTTTTCAAATACTGAGCCATGCCATGAAACCAAGATTTCCTCAGCCTCTTCAAGTAGGAAGCAGTCACCACCACAGACAAGCCCCACAAACAGTTCCCAAAGCGAGAACACTCAGTCACTTGATGATACAAAGATACAGTCACCATTCTAACACTGAATTACTATGAAACTAAGGAAGCTGCTTGTTTAAAAATAAAGAGATGGCTGACAATACAGCTAGAAATAAATGGGAAGTTGCATCTTCCCTGCTCAGCTTATCAAGCTAATAAACTAGGACTAAAAGCAGATTATCAAAGCCTGCCTCATTAAAACAATGACCTTGCGTGCATTTAAAAATATACAATGGTGTCCCATTACCTGAAATTTGATCTTTTAAAATGTAAGATTATCACCAGTAAGGGATCTTCAGTACATCAGCAAGTGCATGCATATAACATGGCATAAGAAAGTGACCTTCTATACTTAAGTGCTCCTGAAATCAAGGAAAAAAAAATTTTTTACAAGTCACCCTTATCAAATACTCTATTTTGTGAAAATCTGACACTACTTTCCAACCCCCCCCTTTTTTATTTGAAAATACCCAAACAAACAGTAAGTCTCAACTGCCAAAGTAACATGCTGGCAATGGCTCTGCTGTTGATTTTCAAGTGGAAATGTTGTTCCTACCGAACTTCAAAGAGTACAGTACAACATAGTATTATACATAGGAAAATAAGCTGTGAAATTAAGGGCGGGGAGGTAAAGAGAAGCCTATGATTCAGCTGTCCTGTGGAAAATTCTAACATCTTACCTCTGAATCTGAACTGACATTCCATATTTATTCAGTGGATTGAATGAAAAAAAACACATTATTTCAGCATGCATTTTTCTTCTTAGTCTAAGAAACAGGATGTTAAAAAGCTTGTTTCAAGAAAACAAACTGGACATCAGCTAAAAGGCAAGAACATTATTTATTCACAATAGCAGTTCTCTACCTCAGTAAATTCTCCTTTCTCAACAATTTGAGATTCTCTAAATGCTGGGAGATATTCAATAAGTGAGCCTTAGTTTTAGAAGGTTTATAAGGTTATAATGCCTTGCAGGTTAGATAGATGTAAAGGCCAGTAACAAATCTGCAAACTCGGTGACATCACTTAAAAAAAAAAAAAAAACAGGAAAGAATGAATGGGTTTTATACTTCCTGAATTTCAGCAGCTGTGGCAGTAGTGCAAGAGCTCTTTGAATTGTTACTTCCTAGCTGGGTCACTCAGTAAAAAATTATCAATACCATTCAGTTAAGGAAGACAAGAACCAACCAAAATATTTTGAACCAATATTTTGTTCTGCACCCGAACTTTAGATTTCATTTCCCTTTAGATCTGGTTTTGGATATAAGGTTAAGAATAACATGGCAAAACAGCCCATCATACCCAGTGCCGGAATCTAAACCCAGCTGGATGCCTGCTCAGCCTAGCAGATACCACAGTGGTGGGCAAATGATACATCTTAGTTGTCCATTATTTTATGCAGTATATAGTATTTGTTGATGTTAGCACACCCACTGAATTCACTTCTTAAAAAAACAGTAGCTTTCTTGACAAGAAATGACAAAGCTCTGTAGACCAACTAAATTCTTTTCCTTCCATCATTTGACCGTAATCAGAAAACAAACAAGAAATATCAACTCTCCTTTCACAGCATGGTTGTTACTAGAGCTCAATAACAGGACTAGATTTAGCCTAGATTCTCCTCTCTTCATAGACAAATTGCTTTAGCATCAGCAAATTAGCAAACCCCATTAGTTCTAGTTCTCTTCTATTTCTAGAAGTCACATTCTGTCAGACAGATACCACCAGTCCTCCACAAGAAGCCTATTCCAACAATGGCTGCACCCTGCTGTATGAAAGATGACCTGTATCCCAACCACAGGGTTGCTTATTGATTCACTGAAGGCCCAGGCAAGTCTAGGAAAGAACACCAGGCCTCTGACTGGCTTTTCAAAAATAATTTGTACATCTAACAGAGTCTGAAAAGCAGAGTTGCACTACACTGAACTTCAAAATACACTAGTAGAATTATCACAGAATGGTTGAGGTTGGAAAGGACCTCTGGAGGTCATCTGGTCCATCCCCCCTGCTGAGGCAGGGCCATCTGGAGCTGGCTGCCCAGGACCATGTCCAGATGGCTTTTGAGTATCTCCGAGGAGGTAGACTCCACAACATCTCCAGGCAACCTATGCCAGTGCTCGAACACACTCACAATGAAATAAATACTTCCTGATGTTCAGAGGAAACCTCCTGTGTTTCAGTGCCCATTGCCTTTTGTCCCATCCTGTTACATATCTTAACAAGTGACAAAGCCATTACCAGAATGTTATCTTTTAAGGAGAATAAAATGGCTGTTCTGAGTGATTCAACTAACCTATTTAAGAGTAACAGCAAGTAAGATGCAGTTCTGAGAAGTTTCCAGGACATGAAAGCACCAGGGTAGACCACAGAGCCTTATTAAACACTCTTACAAAAAAAAAAAAAAAAAAAAAAAAAAAAGGTAGGGAGAACTCTTCTGTTCAGGCATAGTCTTAATAACACCTTTTGTTTCTTTGTTCCTTATGCATATTTAAAATGCAAAGACCTGCAATCTTTTAACAATAACGCTAGCTCCAAACATCCTGATGCATGCTAGGTGTCCTCCTTCTTTCGAGGTGGTGAAATCATTGCAGCAAGTTCTTAGAACACCTGCTACCTGAAGAGCTGAGTAGTTCCCAAGAACAGAGAGGTCACATGCCACTGAGCTGCACACACACAGGTACATCAAATTGCAGGGGGTAAATCCCACACAATTACCAAATTGTAGAAATGTATCTCTCAGCAAGTACCAGCCTGCCTGGTTTTGGCAAGAAATCAGGGAGTGAACCTGAGAAAGCCACCACAAACTCCTACCACAGTCATCTTAAACTAGCAAAGACTCAGTAGCCCACATCCTTTGGAGCTAGCTTTCAGCTCCCCAGTATGCAGACAGTAATCGTTAGCATGCCTTCAGGATCCCCACTGCTACTGATGATTTCCACTGCGTTATTTTTAAAGTGCTCCAGCAGCACCACAGAAGATTAACAGATGCTCGTTGTTCCTTTTTTTAAGGTATAAGAGACAATCAATGGCTGAATCACATTCATAATGAAACTTCCTCCCTGCTCCCCCCCTACATTATAAATTGCACTGAAAGTCACAGTTCATGCTGTCAAAGCTTTATCTAGGGGATCTCAGCACTCGTATTTGTCACAAGCAAGGGATATAGAAAGAAAAGATAGAACCACTCACTCTCTTTCAGAATCCAGTGTTTTATTTATAAGACTATTAAACAAGCTTCTTCGCTAGCAGTACAGTTGCAGCCAGCATAGCCCCAAGTGCAAGTATGAGCAAGACATGTTCTGCATCGTGTTCAGGGGAGACACTGCTATTATGCCTTGCAGCCTGAGGCAGCAGCAGAATTCTTTTGACAATAAAATTTATCAAGGCTGGTTTCAAAGCCATCTGTTGCCACCACAGACAGGACAGCAAAAGTTCTGTAAAAATAAGAATTGTACATTTCACTTGGGGAACCAAGAGTATGAAGAAACTCCCTCTGTCCCTCCTCAAGGCTATCTTTCTAGACACACTGCCAAAGCAATTATCTTGGAGAAGAGGGAGACATTGCAATAATTTTTTTTTAATGTGAGTGGTTGTCGAGATGGAAGAAAGTAGTGCCAGAGACCTGAATCCTACTTTGCTCATGTGAAAACTTGAAGGGCAGGATTTAATCTTCTGTAACAAGCAGAATTAACAGTGACACAGATGGGCTTGTACACCAAGAAGGATAAAGTCTCCTGCACACACGGTTCTGCTGGTGATCAACAGGCTGTTTAGAAATTGTCTCTTCTACTGTTTCAGCTACTCTCTGGGCAGAAAAAAGTAAATATGTAAGACAAATGGAGCATAGCCACAAAGTTGTTTATCAGAACCATTAAGACCAGGAGCTTCATTCATTTTCACCAGAAACCATATGAAAACAGAACAGACTAAAATCAGAACAGTAACAATGCATGCACTGTGTCTAGGAAAATCCTCCAGAATCACAGGAAAAAGTGGCATGTCAGATCAGAGAGAGGTGACCTAAAAGTGACCTAAGTGATAGCCACAACAGATAAGAGATGGTACTTGTGATAGTAGACTCTTTGCAGTACCATCACAAGCAGTAATAACAGAACTGGCAGAAATTATGAGGGAAGAGTATGGCCATATTCAGCCAGGGAAACATTTCAGACTTCTACCTTAGAAACATTCATCAGAGGATACACCAAACGAACAGAAAGCCCAATGCTTCAGGTTCTTCTAATGGCAACAAAAAGTAATTACCGAAATCCAACAGTTATCATTACAGTGAACACAGAACAGTTATAAACACTTGTACAAAAGAGGATTAGTACCTCACCTCTACTATTCTGTATTGTTACCATCTTCATACTAAAAATAGCAGTTATATACAAGTGCTGTGTGACAACCGCAGCACCATGTACTAACATGTTTTTGCTGTGACAGTTTTTTAGGTTTCAGCTCAACCAACATGCAGACAGAATCTGAAGCTACCACTAAAAGGAAAGATGAATCAAAAGAAAAATCCCCTCAATTCCCAATCCATGAATTACATTGGGAGGCAGAAGAAGGGGAGATTTGTTTGCACACCCGTGTTAACGCAAGTGACAAATAAAACGTCCAGAAGGAAATAATTAAGTGTTGACATGGCAGCAGCTGTGTTTGCCAACCTAAACAGGATTCAGCCACCAAAATCCCACAACTTAAAGGCTAAAGAGGGAATCTTCAGTCCAACTACTTGGAATTTAACAATTGGTCTCGAAAATGAGAAATCTAGAAATAGAGATTCATACACACCTCTTGGTCAGACAAGGAATGCAGAGTTTGGCTAACGTGCTATTCAATGACTGCAAAGGAAGAATTTTTCAAATTCAGTCTAAACTGTTAAAAAATGGAAAAACAACGCACAGAGGCACTCTAAAGAATCATATCTGCGGCCTTCCTTCTGTGACTTACCAGATGCTATTAGGCAGCCACTGCCTTTATATCAGGCTGTCTTACAGCCAGATACATAATTAGAAAGATTGGGGATCCCTCGAAGACCTAGGCACTCACAGCAATTCTCAAAGCCCTACTTCAGGTTAGGGCTTAGAGGTCAGTGAAAGTCAGTTCTCACTCTTATTCCTCCCTCCTCTTGCACATAACAGGGATTCCTGTCGAGTCATGCTTATCAGTACTCAATTTCCACAGAAAAAGATTCAAGAGACATGTCTGGAATAGCCATCATCCAAAGACTGTGAATCATTAGCAAATAGACATTTCAAAAACTGCTCAGCACCTTCCACATCAAAAAAGGCTCAACTCTATTTCTTTACTTTTGTAGTTAGCATCAGAGATCGCCCCAGACACTGCAACAGGACTAAGCACTGCCGCGCTTACTGCTATGTACTAACACGTGGCTTCTACCCTAAGGAGGTTGCACTGAGTCAGTGCTGTTCTGGCACACCAGCCAGGCAGGATAGCAGAGGCTGAGCTGCACTGGGCTGAACCGACTGAACGCATTTCTCGGTCTCAGCTAGCACTTCTTATAGCACTTGCTGCTTTTACTAACAAGGCAGGTACCAGAACTGCCATTGAATTTCTATTAAAACAAAAACAAAACAAAACCCAAACAAAAACCTCTGATCATTCAACCATTATCTCAGTTGGAACAACTGAATGCAGAAAATCAAAAAGTATCTGAGTATTTGTGCAAGTTTTCTGTTTTCTTCCTCCACTGAGGTTATCCTCAACCTTTTTTTTTTTAAAATGTTTCAAGAAACTTGCAACAATGTACCATGAGTTTCATGTTGACAGAGCTCCAAAACCACTACTCCAACACTTTGTTAATTCATGTCATAACTTCATATGTAATAGAATCTGCTATTTCTGAACATACGCACTATGTGAAAGTCACAAGAAGCTTCAAGAACTTTGCATGAGCAACAAGCTAAAACAGATTGAAGGGAGGAGGAGTTACAGATAGCTTGTCTCCCAGGATCGGATCCACAGCTGTGCTTTTCTTAGCTATTATGTTTCCAACTTTACCTAGATTGTCATATTCATTAGCATCAACACCCACATCACTCAACCCTGAAAGCAGACAGCAAACTTTGCTGTAAGGTAATTAGAAATTAACATTGAGGAGATATATTTAACATTAGCAGAATAAGGATGAGTACTCACAGCAGGACAGAACATTACATACACAAAACCTCCTTGTCCTTCAGATAAACAAGAAACTAAAGCAATGAAACACGTACTTCAAGGCACAATATTCAAGGATGTACATACTTGTACCACACGTGACAGCTGCAGGAGACTAAAAACAGTATCTGTTTCCCAAAGTATACTCCCTGAACACAACCACAAATGCAGAGGACGGACATGAAAATCCACCATCTCAAAGAGCAGAGCTGGGTCGATTTGGTAACAGAAACACATTAGTCCCAGTCTGAAGAGTTGTTTGTCAGATCTCACAATATCTGCATCCTATTATCCGAAACTTGACACGGGAAAAGGCAATTAGAGTCTCCTAGAAGTTTCTTTGGCTACCTTAGTAGTGGTGTATCACAGGATCTGTTCGTTAGCCTTTTACCAGCAAAACTTTGTGCCTTTGATGAGCCAAATCTCAACATAACTGAAATCAATTGAGATTGACTTCAATAAGATCAAAACATGCTGATACAGATGTTATGCTTCTTCTGACATAGAAAAGTACCCCATGACTGAGTCGCATATTCATCCTGCTGCCTCATTCATCACTGTATTTTTTTAAATACACATTAAAGCAAATCAAATTGAAGCTTAAAATATATTAGCAATTCAGATATGAATTACCTTTTCAATAGGAAGGCTTCTCTCATTTTGCAGCTGAGAGCACTGTTTGTAGCAATTGAAAACTCAGTTTTACAATTAGAAACTAAGATCTGAGACTTCCAGAATAATGCCCTATTTCACACTACTTTCTACACAGCATGTAACAAGACATACAGAATGCAACAAATGAAGGAAAGGCTGTTAGACTGACATGCATCTGTTTATAGTAGATGTGGTTTGAACTAGACCCAATTCTTTATGAGGACATACACACAGCTACTAAAAAAAGCAAACAAGGTTTTGTATAAAACACAGTATACTTACATTTGCAAAAGTGAATGTGCTAGACACACATGCAGTACTGCAATAAGCAAACTCCAGCTGAGTCTCACCATCATATCCTGTCCTTGGTGAACATGTTAGTAATTTCAGGCCAGCCACAACTGTTCAATGCACGCGCACGTACACTCATACACAGAGAGCGTCTCCAATCCCTAAAACTCCCCTCCCACCTTTCCTGGATGCAAACCCAGATATTATACAAAATGAGAAGAGAGGACATAGATGGGCCTAACACAGTGTAGGGGGAGGGGATATCAGAGTAAAGAAAAAGAGAAAAATAAAAAGTGAATGTTATTGCTTTGAAAATGGACTAGGAGCCACAGTGGAAAATATTTAGCTTAATCTATTTGGAGTACAGACTAGGGAATATTGCTTAAGTTTGGTTTTTTTAAAAAACATTTTCAAACATAAAAAAAACAAAGCTCATGGTAATTAAAACTGTTGTTACACTTGGCTTTACAGAAAATGGCCCTTAAAACAGTTGCTTTAAATACCCAAACTGGACTTAGAAGCTCTGGTGAAATTACATAGAGTGAAACATCCTGAACTCTATGATCAATCAATGAAAGCCAAGGGATGAAGCAGCAACCAACTGTTCCCCATGTCCCTTCTCAAGAAAGCAGAGAGGGAAGCACACTTACTGTCATTAGAGGCCTAGGACAAAAATGTAAGGCAGACAAATTACCTTACAAGGAAGAAGTGGGTTTATTAAACACCCTTTTCTCTAGTGATTCCAGATATCGTCGTAGTAAAAATAAATCAGCAAGTGTCAGTGAAGACTACTTCACTGTCAGGGAACTCTGGCAAACAGTTTTCAACTAATGGAGTATATAAATGCTCATATTGCCTAATTTGTCCTCAAATGGAAATTAAATCAACCTGGAAACTTCAGTGGTTGGATTCAATTAACCTATTTTCTTGAAGATGTGGGCAAGAAAAAAAAAAAGTAACGATGGCATTTTTTATTTTACATGAGCACAGAGAACCACAGAGTCAGACAGGACTGATGGCTTGGGCAAACATGCCCAGGATTTCTGAAGTTACACGTAACAGCCAGCCGGCTGCCAGAT
>NW_010110031.1:97888-104177 GCF_000699245.1 Pterocles gutturalis | reverse complement strand
GATCCTTGAGGTCCCTTCCAACCCGGGTCTTTCTATGATTCGTTCTACGATTCGTTCTATGATTCGTTTTAAATCTGCAAAAGCAGCCAAGAAAGTGGTCCAATCTAAATTAACCACAGACATTTTAGTTCCCTTAGGAATAAAATTTTAGTACATTTGGTTTTGGATGCATGATCTATACAGCTCCAAAGTTAAATAATCCCGGCTATAAGGAAACTAAAGCTTTACCTAGAAACTGTTAAGAATATTTATTTTCCCATTGAAACAAGCCATTCCATCCTGAGTCTATATACCACATATTTCTGTTTAAAACGTAAAACACAGTTTAAAAACAATCAATATAAACACACAGCAAACAAGTATCCTTTATTTGGGGCTCAGGCGGTTAAAGCATCATGTTTGAGAATGGATCAAGAGATGTTTGAACACTTGAGGGCCCATCCACAGGAAAAAATTCCCCTACTTCAGCTGATATATGAACAAGGACAGCATGTAAACAACATATCATATTAAAATAACTTTAAATTATTTTCTATTTTCTGTGCCACAGACAAGATACATTCCTAGTATTAAAAAAGCTACAGGTAACCAGTATTTTGTGATGGAGGCAAGTGATTTTAGAACACTGTAAAAACGGTTATTCTGTGTTTGAACCTCAAGTTTTATCAGAGGCAAGAGTACAGTGAATTCATATAGCAAGCAAGTTTTGAAACAGAATACTGTACATTGTAGATTCAACTACAATATGTACCTAATGTATAATAAGCAGAAGTATTAACAAGCAAGATGTAAAAACTACAGTTTAGAACCCACCTCACATGCTTCTGGTAACTGAGGGTCACGGGGCTTATGCGCAGAGTTATACACACAAAGCCTCATATGTTCATTAGAAAGTTATTATTTCAGAAAGTCTCACTGATGTGGTTAATGTTAAGGTAAAATGAAGGACAAGTTGTGAGAAAAAAAAAATCATTGCATCCTGCAGTCATCTTTGCTAGTATGTCCTGAGCACTGTAAAATTAAGTAATTTTAAGTAAAATTCTAAATACATTATATGTAGGTCAAATTTCATATTTTTTTTTTCACAAATCTAAAAACATGGAATTTTGCTCAACAGTTCTATAGTATATCTGTAAAAATTAAATATTGTCCAATTACAAAAAACAAGGCTGACTCTATAAATGTCAAAGCCAGAAGTTCTCCTTAAGTCAAAGAAAGGTTTATCACTTACTTCATCACAACTGAGATTTTACACAAGGGAAAATCGAATACAAAAATGTAACAACCTAGTAAAATACATTCCCTCCAATATATATTCTTAATTCCTAATAATATTATATATAATGTATAAATATACTAAATACATATAATTCTTAACACATAATTCTATTCTTAAATAGCAATTTTCAGTGTGTGAATAAATATTTAGCTGCTATCACTCATAACAACATCTACAGAAATAGAAAAACTGAAACTGCCTTGAATATCAGTAAAGAGTTACTCTGATGTAAAAAATTCTTTACCCCAATGTTAATGTCTTGCATTTTCAACATTTAAAGATCCCTACGATTATCAGGAGTTATTATCAGAGTACTGATGGACTTTCAAAATGGCAAGTGGGTACTTCTGTCGGTAATTATCCCTGCTAATTAGAAACTGCCCTCTTTCTGTCTTTTCTAGGGAATGATCCTCTTATCTGTTTTTTTTCCATGTGATATCAGCCACTGCCTCTCTCAATTCACCTGCTGCTTCATTTAACACTCTTACCCCTCCATAATCACTTGTTTTCTTTTCAAATATCTTCTGATTTTCAACCTGTTTCAAGTGAGTATTTCTCAATTTATTTCTCTATTATCTATCTATGAAAATATTGCAAATATTTTTATTTTTGTCACTTAATACAGCTTCTGACGGTAGTCATACCTTATGTATTACGGAACATCAAGATACTCTTTTCTTTCAGTTTTGATGATGAAGTTTCACAGATGACATATAAACAGATTTTACAAAAAGGTGTTACCTGAATCTGTAATCCACGTACAGCTCTTTCAAAAGCAGTGTAGTTTTAGCCCCCTCTCCTTCAACCTCAGGTACCCCCAATCTTCCCTGTCCTTTTGTGGTGAGTAAGCAAAATAACATCCATAACAAACAGTAGAAATGGGACGCAAACTACACAGAGTCAACAACAATGGCAGTTACAAAACAGAATCCTGAACGTATAGCTTTTTCCTTAACAACTGCATAATAAAATTCTATAACATATAATCAATAAGGAGTTCTGTGAAAAGTGAGCAGAAAATGTGTTTCATTTGAATTATTCAAAAAAATTTAAAGGAATATAAAAAAAGAATCTCCTCTCTTTCCATAAATTTGTATTGATTCTTAATATTATACTCCCACCTAACTTTCTAATGCAATTCTATTTTAGCCATTCCATTATTTTACCCAGGATTAATGTCAGGCCACAACCTTACACTTATTCAGTCTTCCTTTAAATCATTTGAACATCAGCTTTAGCCAGCTCCAAGGAACGGCCCTCCTTTGTCACTTCTTGTGGTTTGAAACCAGGACACACTCCTTATTAACCTTACTTGTACAGTGAATTGTTTGCCCAAACCTTTAAAATTCATACATATGAGCTGAACTGAGGATTTTAGAAGGTTTACAATATTGTTCAATATTCTCCTTAGTGACTACTAGAAACTATTGTATCATTTGATAGAACCACAACTTTTTGCTTTAGATCAATGCATAATATATACTTGATATTTCTGCTTCTTGAAGTTACTATGTCACATCACAGATGGAAAAAACCATCAACAAAGCAACACTTCTAATGGAAAAAAAGTGTCTAATATGAATGCACCAATCTCAGGTAATTGGAACTTTTCAGATTCTTGAAGATTTCAATGCAAAATAATATTCTAACACCTCTTCAGAACATGTTGACCCTTATACATACATTTCAAAACTCATCAGAAGAAAGCTGCAGGAAGAATATGCTACTAACTAATTAACCGAAATAGGCCGGGGATCAAGCAGGGTTCTTCACTATTGTGCTGTGATCTTTTGTCCCTATCTTCTGTTCTCAATCTGACTGATAACTGCTTCAAGACACACAAATACCTCTGCAGGAAAGAAAACCCACACCTGTCCTAAATTTATTCTTAGAGCTTTTCCTTTAATCTGTATCACAAATGTAATTAAGACAACTGAAATAGTTGTTAATATTATTATTTCCTTCCATTCCTCTCTGCTTCAAAAAATTTGAAAATATCAGCCCATTTGCTTTAAGTTGACCAAATAAAGTCATTTACCATTCATTTAAAGAGTTCAGTTTACATACACAGAAAATGTAGATTTTATTAGCAATTTCCTTAGATTTCATACACTGAGAAAACTACCTCAGTATGTATTTAAATATTTCAGTATGTAAACATTTTGTGAAATGTGTTTGAAAGCATTTACAACTCTAATGCTGATATGCTTGTCAATTTGCTACAAGATGATTATACTAGTAAATAAGGTCTTGGGTGGCTGTAATCAAACTTTCCACTGTATTTTACATTATTCAAACTTCCAATTATATGACGAAAGCTTCATGTAAATTGGAAGCATGCAGGAAGTGATGTTGCATGGTAATACAGCATCGCTCAGTAGTTGTTTGCTTCTCAGTAAGGGTCAGATTTTGTCAGATTATAATCTATGGCCCGCTAAAACTGCTGGGACACTAGTTCTACTATGGATTTGCAGGATTCAACTACTAAGGATTCCTGAGTTCTATTCTCCACAGCCAGGGAGAAGACTGGATAGGATATTTATAGAATAGGACATTTTGAGAGAGAGAACACATGTATATTCTCTCTATATATGGAGAATATGTATATTCTATATATAATATAGCAAAGACTATTTTTAGGGACACATCTTCTCTGCTGAAAACTATTCTTTCAAGAAAGCAACTAGCATTTAATTTGAGCAACTGTCAGGCAGAACGTGAGACTTCTACGTCTGCTTCTATTCCTAGTCATTTTAGGAGTGAAACAAGTAAAGAGCTTTTCCTTATATCCCATTACAACTACTTTTATTGATGTTCAAGTAATTGGTGATCTGACAATAGGCACCAATATACCTGTCAAAACAAATACATTCAACATATTGCCTGAAGAAGATCCCCATAATTGAAAGACTAATACATTAACCTATGGTGCCATGTAATCTGTGGGCAGCAAGAAAAGCATGTTTTTTTAACATCTTCACCATTTTCTTCCCAACCTTACTCTGACTGCTTGGCAGCCCATGAAATTATTGTCATGTAGAAATGCCCAATTTAAAGATAAATTGAGCTCTTTAATCTTCTTCCGTAGTATATTGCTTTAGTTCAAGAACTAATAGAAAAATCAAGAGCAGTGAATTCCCACCATTTTTTTCATGTCACTGCTAGGATCACTGAAGCCTAAACTTTTTATCATTCTAACTTAATTTGCAACTACTTTAGAATGCATTAGTTGAAGAGTCTTTAATTTGAATCATTAAGTTGGCTAATTTTTACTCTGGCTTATTATATTTTATAAATTTTAGATAAGGGTCTTCTGTTAATGAAAGGTATACTTTGATTTTGGTTAAGTGCACTTAATTACCATACACTATAGTACCAAGACTTAAGGGCAGTTTTATGACCTCATTTCCATAAGTGGTATCAGCTCCTTATCAAAAATTTTACATACAAGATTAATTAAAACATGGTGGGAAACAAAGGATGAGTTTATTTAAAATGCAAATAGAAAACATATCCAAAGTACAAAGCACAAAATGTGCTTCACTATAGGCTATACTGAAGTACAACTCTTCATCAGATTACTTAAGTGTGCAGAAAATAATTTTTTTTGCAAATAGGCAAGAATCTGTACAACTCCTTAGTAAAAGTTGTGATCATAAAGGAGAATTTTACAAGCAATGGTCCTCCAGGCCCATGACGTTAATGTGAATGGCAAATAAATTTCTAACAGCACTAGATGAGCTTCATTGTTTCTAATTGGGTTTCTATGTCTTCTTTAAATCAGTGAAAATTCTGTCTCATTAAACTGACAAACTTTTTATGGCCACCTGGTTCAGACAAACAGGAATACATCCATGTGAGAAATGTCAGTGAACGTCAAACAGTACATTGTGTACTTTGCCCTCTGAAGTCAAATGTACATGCAAATAAAGCCCTGAAATTGTTCAAGAAAGCAATTTCTACTTGTGCATATTAAAATGCAAATTGCAGGAGATTAGTCTAATAGCTCACAATTGGCGACCTTAAAATAATCTGTTTCTAATCCCCACTTACTTTAAAACCAAATATTTTAATACACAGACTCTTATCAACTGTTTTCCCCATCAATACTTTCTCCCCTTAACATCTACACTATTTTTCTAAAGAGCTGATTTGGTGACATTTTCCCTTCAATGGAAATTAAGCAAGGCTTGCCCCTGTAATACCAAAGAAAGAGAACACTTTCTGACTGAATTCTTTTCTCCATGCATTTAGCTGTTTTCACACTTTCAGAACAAACTTTACTACATTCTTTTTTATCTTTAACTTAGCTAAAGAATTTGATTTAGTAGAAATGTTACAAGCTCTCTGCACCTCAAGTGGATAAGAACATAACGTCACTGACCACATTTTCCTCTTTGTCCTAGTTACTACTATTAAGATCTTTTTAATGAGTATTTTAACAACTATATTCTTGATTCCGCATCTTTATCTTAACTTGTCAACAAGCTCTGGCTCCCCATGGAAACAAACAATAAAAGACTAACTTGACATCTTTAACAAAGGCTCTATCCTTCAAAGACAGTGTGGTGAAGGAACAATTTAATTAAGATAGGAAAAGAAGCTGCCAATCAAATTTTAAAGCACCATTCATTAGATGGGTTAATAGGTAAAGAGAGTGCCACAATTTCTGGAATCTCTTTCACTGCTGCGAGCAATACCTCACTGAACATGAATTGCTAAAAGGATTGACAGAATATATTTTGGGGGAGGGAAGGGTTAGAAATGTTCTCATATTTCAGTGAATCACTCTGCCATAATGCTTGCAAAGTAACTTTGGTGTGCTCCCCTTGGGCAAACACCTGTTGACGAATTGGGACATATCATTAAAAGTGACTTCACCTTCTTTTATGCTCCATGCCAAATTCAGTGCAACTCATTTGGGTTATGCCAGACCAGCATTCCATTCTCATGTTCTGGACAATTAATTGCAACCTTCAGGTTGACTACTTACTTATCTAAGGTGTTTAA
>NW_010110031.1:0-97857 GCF_000699245.1 Pterocles gutturalis | reverse complement strand
GGGAAAGAGACAGAAACAGCTTTCAGACTTTTCATCTAAAGAAAAGGTGCCACTAGCTCAGTTAACGCAAACACACCCTTGAAATCTTCAAATGATTTTATGAGGCAAGTTATTAACTCAAAGTGTCCAGCACTTCTCATTTATTCATTGATGATGTCATACAAATTTATAGAGGAATCTTTCTTAAATACCAAAGGATAAACAAACATGTCAGCACACAGTAGAGAAAACACTCTACTCTGAAAAGGACTAAAAAAAAGCCTTTTGTCATCAACAGCATTTTTGCCAAATTCAAGTATGCAAACTTTTGGCAGAGATTTATATTTTGTAGGTTCTGATGAAAATTTTTAACCAACTCTAAGAAATAATAAAAAAGTTAAATGACAATGTATCTATTCCTTTGAACAACATCATTAAATATCACGTGCAAAACCAGAAAACTAAATCAGTAATATGTAGGCTACTTAAATACCCTAGATCGAGGTTCAAATGCACAGAATCTCTTCCAATAATTTTGGAGGATACTAATACTCTAAACAGCTGAAACTTCACTGTTATTTTAGGTATCTAGATACACTAGATAAGGTGTAGGAACCTAAAGTAGAGTATGTAAATCTGAAAATGTAAAGACTGGTACTTTTACTATAAAAAAATTACTCACCATTGGACATTCATTACCATATATTCTCTTTTTTATTATTGTCATCAATCAACTCTTCTTTTGATTGTGCTGAGATAACAGTGGTTAGAAATAACACCATAAAAACTGATGGAACATTATAAATACACACTGGTTTAATTGTAGTGGACCACATCCTGGACATTAGGAAGAAATTTTCTTCTGTGAGGGGTCGTGAGGCACTGAAAGAGGTTGCCCAGAGAAGCTGTGGATGCCCCACCCCTGGAGGGGTTCAAGGCCAGGCTGGATGAGGCTTTGAGCAACCTGGGTTAGTGGGAGGTGTCCCTGCCCATGGCAGGGGGGTGGAACTTGTTGATCTTTAGAGGTCCCTTCCAATCCAAACTGTTCTATGATTCTATGATGGTGCAAAAAGAGTTTAAACCAAAACATTTTATCCTACTCTTTGCTAGTAACTAGCACAAATATCTTAATCATTTTTTTCATAGAACATCAAAAAAGCCACCAATAACTTTTTCTGAAAAAAAATAGTATTTCCCTAAAAGCAATTTCACACATCATCTATAAGCTTGAGTATGATCATCTATAATCTTGAGTATATAATTATACAAGATCTGTATATTTGAACATAAGAATTCTGTAAGTAACTTACTACATTACAGTTTTGAAAGATAGCACTAATATCTTGGAATAATGCAAAAGAAATACAGAGACCTGTTCTCCACCGTGGCTGAACTTTGTACAATTGGTGCATTATGCTGTCTTGCAGCAGAAGTGAACTGAGTCACCTATACATCGTTATCTGTAGCCACAGGAACTGTGCCGCTAGTCCTGCTATCACCTATACAGGGATCTCACGAGTAACTGGTATTTCTTTATCTTCCTAGAAGGACTGAAAAAAAACAAACCCAAGAAGGTATGTACAGATGGCACTAGATTCTCTAGCCACTACATGAGCAGGTCAGTCAGGTGCAAGCCAGCTCTAGCCCAGAAATTTAACTGAGGTGTTTTTAGCACTGTGCTAACCCAGTAAGCTTGGGCACAGCACTTCACACCACGATTTCAGAATTGCAGTAATGGCTAGAATTAATACATATCTACTTGTAATAAATTTGTAGACATGTCCTATCAAAAGCAGAATTCTCATAGGATCATTTCTGATACTGAGACAGCATTGTTGCAGAGCCAAGGATCTTGCCCAACAGATGTGATGTTGAAATGTAAAATATATATGATTGCCATCTTGATTTTAGCTCACATCTCATCATTGTTACTTGAGGAAGAAAGTGGCTCAGTGTTGAAAAACAAGTGCTTCAGCTCTGGGCTCAACTCTCTGCCATCAAGTCCTCATGCACTAAATAACTAGAATAAAATTTCACACCTCAGTCTCAAATGACAGATCAAAACTACAGTGTAAATTATCCAAAAAAGAACTCTTCCACCACATTTCTGCCAAATTATATAACATATTAGGTCTAAACAAAAGAAAATATAATATCCAATTTGGATGATGCACAGCCACATCTCCATCCGGTCATGGAGACACGGCTGTCCCACCTGTTTTATTACAAACACTTCATTCACATGTAAAACATCTGAAACATTCTAGAAATCAAGCTGAATTGATGCTGCTAGAGATATTCTACAGTTATCTTTATAACCTCTGTGTTTTGCATACATATGAATATACACACACACAAATATATATTTGCACACACTATAACATATTACATACTATATAAATATACATCTACATATCAGGTATATAAAATAAGCATGACGAATCCATGCATTTCCTATGCACTTTCACAAAACTGTTGTGAAATTAGGTCAAAATTAATACAACTTCCCTGATGTTTTTTCTAATTTTCCTATTTAACCTACACTAAACAGAACTGGCCCTTTTCAGCAAGGGCCAAAGCAGTGTTACAACACACATTATTCAGAAGTGAACTGTAGCATAATGCAACTAATATGCATAGAGCACACTCTCTCAGGACGAGTATTCTGCTGCCAGAACAAGGGAGGCCCACTTCTTCAGCTGACCTCCCATCCTGAGAGGTATTAGGACTCCTCCTCAAACTACCGACTCAATCCTGGCGTAACTCCAGTCCTGCACTCGTTTCATAAATGTGCTTTCAGAGCCAAGACATCTGCGGACTTCAGTGACATGTAAGTTATAAAAGGAGTGTTTATATCCAACTTCAGTATAATGTGAAACTTTAGCAGCCACAAGATAGCTTTATACAGAACTGGACATTACTTAAAGGCTTCATTGTACCTCCAATGACAGTACTCAGCAAAATAACTAGAACTCTATAAATTAATTACACTTTCTTCTAATAATTACTAAACTCTCCTGGGTTTATATATAAGATGGCCTGAGCATCAGAAAACATGGCAGGAGGCCCAAAGACTGATTTAATATTTATCCCTACTGACCAATACTTCCCATTATCATTGTTCACTGCAGGAAACAAGAAAGTAAGCTTCGAATCCTACAGAACGCAGCCCTGCAGCTGCTGAGCTGCACAGCCTGCTGGGTGTGCTTTGTCCCAAGGGCGAGTTCCCAGCTGGGGTAACCTCATGGGACCAAATTTCTTTCATGCCCTTGAATCCTCTTCCTGACATGGCATTTAAAGCATTCATTTCTCTTCCCTCACAGTTCAGTCTTCCTACACATATTGTTCACTCTGGTAAATTCAAACTAGTAAACACCATGTACATTCAAGTATCTTCCCAGTAGTTTGAAAGGAATGAAAAAACAGTACTTTCAAATATCCATCTAGCTCTTTCAGACAATAATGGTACGTACTGCTTGCCTACAAGAATTAATTACTGGTCTTCCAAATAGTTGGACACAAAGAAAGTAACTTATGCTCCTAAAATGCATTATCACAGTGTTTTTAAAAAGCCGCTGCTATGAGCTGGGAGTGCAAATATGTTTTATCATCATTCATCATCAGCTGAATCTGGATGGAAAAGTCACAACTGCTAAGAGAGATACCTAGATAGATACCATATTGGAAAAGGACTGCATAAGTGAGGATGGAAGAAAACATCTGAAAAAAAGCACTGTTTGTACCTGATCTTCTGTGGAAGATGTTCCAACACTCCCATAGGAACCACGCTCACCCTGCTTGTTACTGTCATCTAATGCTCCTGCTCTCACTTGCTAAAAATTCCCTTTTTAGATTCTTAAACATGTAATTTACTAAAATCTATAATGAAATGCATAGGAGTACACCTTTAAATATATGAAGAATAGAGTGGTGTCAGGACTTTAGCAATTTGATAGAAAATCTACATAATCTTTGCTGACTATAAGTTATTCTATATTTTAGTATTATCAATCATATTTCCCTACTTTCGCTTTTCCTTTAAAGCTTTTAAGGCCAGATTCACTAGAGCTTTGACTCATTTTCAGTAATAAGAAGAAAAGCAGAAGCATGCGGTACCAGTTTGTAAAGGTTTACAGATGCTTTATTTCCTCAAAATAGCTTGAAAGCACATTCCTCTTCTCCCTTTCACCTTACAGATTCCCACTGCTGCTTGCATCTTCCCATGACTTTCTATACACATACCACCAACACCCTGCCTGGTGGCTTTCACGCTCCCCTGCATAAATTTCCTTTCACTGCACACATTCCCTTGTACTCCAGAATTAATGTATGCTCAACACACCACTTTATCTCCTTAACCATTTACACTCTCATGGACAAATATCTGAAGGGATAAAGCAGGCCTGATATAAACATTTAATAGAGATTGGGATTTCATCACTTTTATCATGTTATATCTGTTTAAAATTTAAGATTTTGATCATAATTCTTAGGAAAGTTTGTCAGCAAATGTTGCCAAATAAATAGTCTTTTTCAGATGGTTTACAAATTAATAAGGATTTGTCAGGCCTCTATTTTTGTTCTCCTCGCTTCACTGATTTTCAGCCAAGATGGTAACTCTCTCTTTTCCACAAACAATGAAAATAAAATCCCCATTTTAAATGTATAATTCAGCTCCACCTTAATTGCAAAGCTGCAACTGGTTCCTTAAGATGTTTTATGCCCTTCCCAGATATGTGCAGTGCTAAGGCAAGTGCAAATAAATTCAGAATTCTTTGAGAATACAATATTTAAATACAGTACACAAAGCTTCTTCTGTGGAGCTGAGGTCAATACTCAATACATTACACTTTCTAGGACAGCTCCACTGCCTCCTTTCCATAAAGCCTTACTTGTAGAGGGGGAAAAAAATGCATTTTCCTGTCAAAGAGCTCATCTGCTAGCACTGCAATGAATACAACATTTTTAACTACAAGATGAATGTAGTGTGAAATGAACACAGGTATCTATGATCCTCCCAGTTCGAACTACAGTTGTGTTATGAATATTTAAATAAACATCTGGATTCCCTTTAGAATTTAGCTGGGAAGGGAATACTATGTTGAGAATGGTGGACTGGGAAGAAGGATTCAGACTTCTTTCTAATGCAAGAAACTGTTACACGGTTTCTGTATCTCTTGTATCTCTAATGAATACAAAAATATACCTACATTACAGCTTGAAAAATATAATTAATAGAGAAGTACAGATTTTAATATTTTCATTCTGCAGAATATTTGGCAATTGAAAATCTCAGTGCAAACACGTAGTATTAAAATTTTCCAGTAGACTTTTCAAAACTATTTGATTTTCGAGCCATTTAATTTTGTGGGGCTTGGGTTTTGAAATGGTCATGCTCTCAATATGGACAACACAAATTCATTTAAAGCATAAAAATACAAAGAGTGGAAAATCATTCAAGTGAAACCTTAATTTAGTTTCATTTCAAAATGTTACCTTTCCAATTTTCTCCTTTAGTCTTAGGAAATACAAATAATTTAAATTTCAACATGAACAAGAAATCTTTACATATGCTCCCTATAGAGAATGTCCGAATAGAACCTTCCTTCTGGCTAACACTAGTTAACAGGACAATTTTACTGACTCAGCATTTTCCGATGAAAAAATACTTTGTCAAAAAAAGCCAAGCAGCTCCAGAGAAGAGCCATCATGAATGCCAGAATAATGAATAATGCTATATGCGTAGGGAAAATATAACAAACGCAGAAGACTAGTTAAATGTGGTGGAAGAAAAGAAAGCAGAAAAAGCAAGAGCCAGAAAAAGGAAAGAGACATATCTGCAGTAGACATTCAGGATGCAAGGAAGAAGTGGCTCCTGAACATCTAGATTTGTAGGTGTTTAGCAAGCCAACCCAGTAGAAATACCACTGTTGAAACATACTGAAATACACAGCAAAATTTTGATGCCAAAACAATATTTGTTCCTATTGCTAGGTTTTTTTCCAACCTTTTTATAACTGTTGGTGAGATGGTTGATTTGTTGTGGTTTTTTTTCAAGAGTAATTGCAAAATGAAATATCTTGACAAAGATCTCAAAGAGGATTATCAACTCCAACAAATTAAGAGCAATAAAAAGGCACTTTAAAAGAATATTTCAAACATTAATATGGAGCACAGTTTGCAAAAATTATACAAAAAACGTTTTAATAGGAATACGTAGTGGAAAAACTGAAAAGAGAAAGAAAGGTAGATGGAGAAAAATTTCCTAAGATGACAAAAATTCTTCATTTTACTCAGTATGATTAAAGAAAGATTGAGACTCAACATCTTGAGAAATAAGTCCTCTTATTGCACTATAATTTGCAAATAGCATTTACTGCTTACATTGCATTTTTAGTGCAGATGTGTTAGTACCATTTCACACTAAAATGTAGCAACTTAAGACGGTAAAAGCTGTCCTAGTAAAACTGAAAAGATACTCAGATCTTCCAGTACCAGATCTCATAGTACTGATCTCACTGGATCACAGTGCCCACAATGCAACTAATTACATGTGATATATAAATCCTAAACACCTAAGGAACAGAGACTGCCTGCTGGACCTCACTATTTGTTTTCAACTGCTGTGCTAAATCATCAATTTGAAGTAAGCAAGGAAAATCTGGTCCCAAGTGTATTAAACTTGAAAGACAAGAGAATATGTTTACAGAACGAACCCAGAATTATACAGTAGCTGGTAAATTCTCTTGTTGTTATTTGGTATCTCCAAAAAACATATTATTAAGGTTTGTATGCCATTAGTTTGTGTTACACTAATAGGTGTTTACCTTCCTGAAGCTGGGAATAATGAATATTTTATCACCTGCCATATTTTTAAGTAATTTATATCTAGCATAACACTGCTGTGATGCATACACTAATTACATAAAATTACTTTAAAAACTAAACACTGATTTTCATTGAGTTGAGTAGTGGCTAAAAAACACCTCATTTACTGTATTTCATTTCAGTTTTACATCTGTATCAACCCTGACCAAAGACCTTGGCACACCGAGCAGTCTGTGATCCACACAACAGTTTGCTACAAGCCCAGTGTGGCCTTCAGGCCTGGGCTGTGCTGCACGAATCCTTTGGTCACAGGACACATACAACCAACGTATGGTCACAGAGGACACTGTAGGCAGCTCCCCCTCCATACCAGCAACTACACCACTAGGCATGGCCTTGCTTTTACCTGGAAGTGGAGCAAGAAGATCTCCTGAGACCATTGTTCCTTTTTGACTGTAGAAACAATACAGAGTTGTTTCCTTGTTTTCCTAGAAAATGCATTAATAGCTTGAATGACGAAAAGGGAGAATCTCTTCTCCAGGTGGTGTCTGCCCAGCACACTGCACGTGGGTTGGAGGTGCCTTTGATGCTACACCGCCAGGGGTTCCCAGCATCTAAAGGGACATAAGATTATCGATGCTTCTTACAGTGTGAGTTCCAATAAACAGCATTGTGAATGACACCTAACAGAGTCTGAGTGCTTGTCTTACTGGGATCAGAACTGACCAGCAGCTTCTAGGGTGAAACATTTCATGCCTGTGTTATGTGCTGGCTTTTCACAGTGCAGCTGGTAAGCCCACGGTAGCTTGGGGCTCTGCAGTAGCTGCTGCTACCCCCTGAAGACTCAGAAAGCCAAATCCAGGAAGGTATCTAATGGAAGCTGCGCATCCTTACACAGGACCCTTCACACAGGGGTTAAAGCACTGCCTTACAAGTGTGATACCAGATCCCAACCCTCCTTAATTCGTGTTAAGGATTAAAAGACCCTGGGATGGGACCCTCCAGTCAAAGTTGGACCCAAATGAAGTAGGGAATGCAAAATTTAAGCCAGAAAATAAAGAATAAAGAATGCAAACTGCAAGCCAGTGAGAAGAAATATCTTATAATCCACCGAGCTGTTTGGCTATGGCATATCCTACCCTGGCCAGACTAAATTCTTTCCCCGTAACTGTCCTATTCACTGGAATGCATTCAGATGTAACTACTCTTATGTCTTATGAAGGTCAAATACCACACAAGATACTGTAAAATTTTTTTTTTCCCTCATATGCTGGATATCATCAGGTAAAGGGGGGAGGAAACACACTAGGGAGGGGTTTCACTGTTTTTTTGATCATTTGGATAAAGCCTCTAGCTTTTGCAAGCAAAGAGGTTCATCCTATACTGTTTTAATCAGAATTTTGATCAATTCTTTAAAAATAAATTGGTACAATTGTCTGACATTATGTATGTGCATGCTGCAATTAACAAAGATTAAATATTTTAAGCCGTCTACAACACACAAATGTGTTTCTGAAAAACTGACATAAACATATTAGGCAATGAATCAAAGATTATTCCATAAAAATAAATGAAAAACCAAAGAAAACCTGGATATACTCACTGCAAATAGTAACTTACTCAGACAAGGACCTTTCAGAACATCCAGAGCCTGTTAAAGAATGCCAGCTTCCTTATTCTCCAAAAGGCTAAGCAAATCTTTTCCCTAACCCCAATGTACAACGATGCCTCTTGGAATAAGCACACACTTAAAACCAAAAATAATCACCCTCCCTCACCATCATTGTTTCAAACTTTTGTGTTCTATTCCTTTGGTATACTCTTCCTTGACTACTCAATCTATTACTTTTGTACCTCAAGCTGTCTCCGTCATTCTACCTTATTTATCCCTTAAAATCTTAAGACTCTTTGCCACCTCTCATCTCATTTTGTCAGAA
Source organism: Pterocles gutturalis (assembly GCF_000699245.1). NCBI lineage: Eukaryota > Metazoa > Chordata > Aves > Pterocliformes > Pteroclidae > Pterocles > Pterocles gutturalis. Next base: position 89,113 of record NW_010110031.1, on the reverse strand, counting down.
CCATGGGAGTCAGTTTGGTCAGTCTTTGGGCTTCCTATTTCTCAGGCCTCCCAATTTCACTCAGGCTGTCTCTGTCTCCAAAGATAAAAATCTAAAGAAATAAACTTTCACAGATACCAGCCATTTCTCCTTCATGACATATCCACCTTAAAGCATGAGTGTTTTTCTGTTTTTGTTTTTGTTTTTTTTTTTTTAGCATTCATGCCAGGAAGAGATTGTTTCATTGTTTACACAGCTGTTTTTAAAAAATGAAAACATTTGAAAAAAACATTCAGCAAACTTTCAATTTTATTTCTTCGTAATTCCACATCCTAAGTATTAAGGAACTAAGACATTTTTAAAATTAATCTTCATTCATCTGTCTGGAGATTTCAATTTTTATGGCCTCGATTCTCAGAACAGTTAATGGAGAAGTAAATTTTTTTTTTCCAGACAAAAAAATAAAACCTTAAGTATTCACCCAAATACTGACCCAAATCATCCAGTCAATGAACAGATTTATCATTAAACTTGATTGACATTGGGCTAGGCCTTTTGCACATGAAAAAAGTTTACTAAATGTTTAACAAGCAAATGTTAAAGATTCAAATGAAAAAGTTCATTTTTTGTGCTAGCATGAGGCTGACCTTTAGTAATCTTAACCATGCCGCGTAGTTGGCTTTAGCGCATATTTAAATCAGTTCTGCACACAACAATTTACATGATAAAAAGTATACCCATAGGATCATACATGACCAAAATGCCAGACTATTTTATCTGAAGGTTGTTTTTAATTCTGTTCTTGTTATTCTTGTGATGTGATGGTTTTAGTTATCTGCCTGTTCTAAAGACATGAGCGATCAGGAAAACAAGGATATAATACAAGAACTAAAAATAAACCAGTTCTGATACACATTTTGCCTTTCACAACCTGGTTTATAGGTCTACAGTACATTTACAATTCCCACTGCACTGGGGGGAAGAGTGGGGACAAGTCTGAGTAGTATCAATAAGGTGCTGTTGTTCAGTCTGTCTTGTCACTAAATGTGAAAGAGGATCTGAACCACAGCACAAGTCACTGTACAAAGACTTCACACAAGATTACCACTGCAGAATTCAGCATAATGTTGGCATTGCTAATGGGATGAAACTAGAACAGTATGAATAATACATTACATGCACCAATCAATGTTACACTGTAATGGACTGACAGAAAATAAATACTCTTCATGAAAACCAAGGAAGAACTTTCAAACACAAATATTTTATGATTATTCATTTATTATCTTTACTACATGAAAAGAATTAACTGTGACAAAAGTGTAAAAGCAGCATAAACATTGCTTTATCTTTACCAAATATTTATTATTGCTTTAAAGCATGACTAGCTTCTGTACTTTCTAGGTTTTCTTCCCCTCCACCCTCCTTTCCCCTCCCAATCAAGACACACAAAATGTAAACACCCACTCCTGTTTTAAAACATTTCTAGGCCTCCATAAAATGATTATTTGGATTTAAAACTAAGTCAAAGTAGTACGTTTAAAGATAATTTGTATCATTTTGTCTGAAAGATCCAGATTCTCTTCCTCTCTTCAGTGTCATCAGTCATCTTACCCATCTTTTCTTCCAAGTACAACCTCTACTACATTCCTCCAGCTCCCAGTCTTCCTAAACTCTTATTTTCTTACCCAACAGCAACAGCCCTTCACACACATGTACCTCCCTTGAGCTAAGATTGATCTTTCTTACTCTCACTAGCACAGACGTAGAGTGCTTTCCTACACAATACTTCAACATAGTCTGCACCCAACTCTCTTCTAGGCTTCACAAATCTGTCCAAGGCTCAGATCTCCTCCCCTACTGCCCCACAACCTCCATGAACACTCAGACTCTGTGCAGATCATAAATACCCCCTACTAGTTGCACTGCCTGGAAACGTACAAATGAAGGCTGCAAAGGATCTGGTATCACGATAACAAAGACAGCTCTGTATTCCACAGCCCTGAATCTCTCCTCTTTCTCTGCAAGCAGTTCATGTGCTACAGTAAGTCCAGTAAGTTTCTATCATAATTGAATCAAAAAAACATAGGCACATCATATTCTCTTCAAGTTATCACTCCAGATTGTTTTTTCCTCATGTCAAAAAAATCAGACAGTGAGCATGCTCTTTGTAGCATCTCAACACACTTGCTGAATTTTTGAAACCTTCATTCTACTACTTACACAAAGTGGCTCTCAAAGAGAGCCGCTTATTCATCTATCAATTTCAGGACCAACCTACCGACTCCCATCATGATAATTATCACGGCATAATTATCATCCCTAATTCTCCTCAATCCAAAGGCATTTTACCACTATCTTCAGGATCATTTATTATTATTATTATTAAATCTTTGCAATGACACCTCTATCTCAGCCATCTGTAAACTCTGCAAGTTCTTCAAATTGTGAGTTCAGATCTACTGGTGGTCTTCCTCACAGTATTCATGAAGCAACTGGCAACTAAAAAGACAAATTAAAAACTACCTACACAGAAATCCCACTCAGTTGGCAGATGTACAGCTGGGCCTGCCAGAAGGCAAAGTCAGAGGCCAGCTCCTGACTGCTGTCAGTGCCAATTTAAAATATCTGTTTTTATAGTGCTTCTGTAAAACAATGAGATGCTGTTTGTCTAAATTCTAAGCACTTTATTTTCTGTCTTTCCTTGTTTCCAACTTCCAAACAGCAGGGGAAAATAAAAAAATTTAAAAAAAAAATCAATCCCTGTGAATGTATCCATTATGTTAAAAAAAGGGCAGAGAAATAAATACTGTATTAGATTGTACAATATTTGAGGCAATGATCAGTATTTTAAGTTTGGTCTGCCTGCAGAGAAGAGTTCCAACGTGAATGTGGGCGTAATGTACTACCACAAAAGAAATGTTAAGATAAGGAATAATGTAGGGTAGCCCTAAAATTAGTCATCGCCACACGTCCCACACTATTCGGAGAGAATGTTGAACTTTTCTTCATGATCCCTGTGGCCTGTATTTTTTGACTGTTTTTTCTGTAGTTTACCAAGACTAACAATGTACTCTGTAAAATCAAGCATCACTTTCACAAGAATAATCACCATTCCCAACAATCACATTTTCTCATTAGTGACTCTTAAATGTATTCCCCTTTGTCTTCTTGTAAATAATGTCTTTACAAAGCTGAGACAAGAAAAATACCATATGAGCTTCGACCATTCTTGCTCTATTAAGATTTTCTAGTATGGGAAAGGTCAGTAACTAACTCCCTTCAGACTACAGACTGAGACAGATCCAAAAACTTAAACAAAAAACTGTATTAGAAAAGCCAATAAATGAACCCAGAATCATCTTCTTGCATAACTGCTTTCCTAAACACCTCCATGTTCTTATCACTCTGACCTTCATCCTTACCCGAGGATGTTAGACTTGTCAAACTCAAAACTTGGTTGGGATTTGGTGTATTCAAACAGCAAGGTGATCAGAAAAAAAAGAAAAACCAAAGAAAAACCAACAAACACCAAAAATACCCACAACTTTACTCTGTGCTTGCACAGCATCCAATACACCAGGCACCTTGAGCCTAACTGGAGTCTATAGGTACTTCCAGGAATTACAAGTTACTTCACACTGCATTAAAGGTCCTGATCAGAACCAATCCCAGGCATTTTCAACTTAAACAGAAACTTTCTTTTACTGCCATCTGAGAGATTCAGAGTCACAGTAGAAGGAAATTCTTCAGTATATATCAGAGGCTGTTACCACCAGCTCCTAGAGCCAGAGAACACGGGAAAACTGGGGAACTGTTGGCAGACTGCAATGCTGGGATAGCCTCCTACAAGCCTGCTCTGGTTTCTCTCCAAACATCCCCACCCCTTCAGCATGGCAACGTCAGTTTCTCCATAGGTTACCTCTCACTGTGCCCTGCGGAACTGTCCGCATCTGACCAGTGAGAAAGAGGAAGAGGAAGAGACTGGTGCAACAAGCAACACCCTGGACTTCTCCTGGGCAAAGGTGTCAAGGAAGGGCCACTCGTGGCAAGAGGGGAAGGGGACCCACTGAAGGATGGGAAGGCACACTGTGGGGGTGATGAGTCTCCAGTACCCACAAACGACTGGATGGGGATCCCAGACTCACTCATCCTCAGTCTCTCATTTGACCTGTTCATGTTGATTAATGAGCTGAGAATGGACTCGTCTGGGAACATTTCCCACTTGAACTTTGGCAGCACAAAGCATTTTGAAACCCAGGATCAGGAGGACCAGGGGAACAGGCTGCAACCCAAACAGAGAAAACATCAGCCTGCTTAGGGGTCTAAATCCAGACTCTGACATGGGAACAACACTAGAAACTATTAGGAAAAATGTATGGCTTGATTCAAATTATGTAAGTTTTAACAGATGGGTTAAGGAAAACTGCATTCCTTTGAGACTTCTTAAGAAACATTTCACATATCCATTTTAATTTTCCATCTCTGAATATACATATATTCACTTTTTTCTTAGCTAAATATGTAGCTCTTACACTCATTAACATGTTTTAAGACTAAATTCCCTCTTTTCATCTTCTGAAAATTACTACTGGCTTCAGTGATATAAAAGTCTATACTTCTAGCTGGTCTCTTCACTATATTACCAATATCCAGCAAAACTATGGCTACATGAAAAAAAATATCTTAAGGTGAGTTTAGACATGTAGACATATAAGGAACATGCAAGGATACTTTCATATCATTGTGAATTTTCCCCAAAGACTGACTCAAATTTTATATATTATCTAGAAACCAGTATTTGCACACTACTCTTATTAATATTTTGGAAGGTCAAGGTAACTACATAAACTTTACTTAATGGTGTCATTTAAAGTAAGGCATCAAAAGGCTAAAGAAAATTCTTCTATGTTATGGTGAAACAAAAAAATAAGGCTTGCTAACTTGTAAGCAATCAAGCAGAGGGGAAGAAAAAAAAAAAAAAAAAAACCCAAAACGTTGGTAGCTAAAATTATAAAAGGCAGGAGAAATTAATAGCTTAAGTATGGGGAAGAAGGGAAAAAATTCGGAATTCTAATCTCAACTCTTCCACCAGCTTGCAGTCCAGCCTGCCTCCAGTAAATTACTAACCAGTAGCATTCTACAATTCAAAGTTATGCTTCTATTTACCAGGAACGCTTGAGAGATCTTAGACTTTACTTTTTCACTATATATTAACACTTCTTTAGCAATTATTTTCCTAGTAAATTCTACTGATGTCTCACAGTCGCATAAGAAAAAACCTGCAGAAAAAAACTTAACTAAACCACAATCTTCTTATACAGTTCCTCCATAATGTATTTGTTATTTTATGAATTATGACCTCTTTATCTAATTTCTTCTTTTTTTTTTTTACAATGTACCAACTCTTGACAAGAAAGCTAAACATATTTACAATATTTGTCTTTTGCTGCACTCTGGTGGAACAATCCTTTTTTCAACTGAAAGCAACGTTGTTCCTTATGCAATTCAAAAGTTAGCAAAAGAGAGAGGCAAAAATCCAGGAATCTTATTTCTTGTAAAAACGTACTCTTTTGAAGCACATGTACTTTTAAAACTAGAATTTAGACATTTAAATCCATATTTAGTTGTCCTAAAAAGTGTCCTATTTTCAAAGATAAAGCACCTGTAACCATCCTAGATAGAACAGGACTAAAGAGGGCTCCCTACTGCTCAGAATACATTAAGTGCCTCAATAAGGCACTGAAAACCTCTTGAAACACAGGTTGGAAGAGTCCGGACTTGCATGCATCATTTTAACTGTCCTTCACCTGATAAACACACTATTTTAAAAAAGCAACATATGCACAGAAACCTGACTCCCTCCATTTGAATCCTGATGAAAATATGAAAAAGAGGCAACATAGGTTATCATAACATTCACAGAAAATGAGACAGGACTTTAAATCTCTTCAATAAAATTACTACAATTTACTGGACATTTTATGAAATGTTAAAATCCACAGTCCCATTTGTTTCATTCAAAATGAAGAAACTTACCTGGGCTAGAGAACAGATCTCAGCTTGTGTTAACAGTCAGAGCTATTAACTCCTATGACAATTCATTCTGGTTGAGGATCTGCTCCAGAATCACCTATATAACATGCTATACAAATTAAATGTGACCTCCTACTAGAAAAATGCAACTGTGATCAAAACAAAAGGTTATGACTTCTTTCCTCCACTCCCCACCCCAAGAGTAAACTCCTTTGCAGTGACCATAAACTCAAAAAAAAAAAAAAAAAAAAATTGAAGGGGAAGTAAACACAGATGCTACAGAACAGAAATGTCACAGGCTTGTTCTAGCAGTCTTCCGAGGGCAATGAGAAAAAGCTTTTACTCTTAGACCTGTCTCGGGAGTTGCAAATACAGGTGTTGGCACCAGTCCCAGAACACAAAGCATACCGTTCAATTTTTACTAATACCTGCTAAATTCTATCTTGGCATTTTTGCTTCAAAAGAAAATTAAGGAATGACCCTTCTTAATGCTTTGTAATCCACATAAATCTCAAAAACTCTTCTCAGGGAAAGGTTTCTACAGAATTTTTGTGGGGGATTTTGGGGGTTTTTTGGGGTTTTTATTTTTTTCTTTGTTTTTTTTTTTTTCCTTTCAAAAAACAACAGGGCCTCTTCGGCACTCATTGCCTTTACAGATTGCCTTGCTGAATTCAAAACCAAAGATAAAAACAGTCAACAATCAACAAATCACTCAAACCCTCACATGAATAGTGAGGTAATGGTTTCAGAGCTCATAGACATAGAATGTATAAGCAGCGACACAGGAAACAAAACATTAAAAGAAGTTTTCAGAGCAACTGTCTACTTCAAAGGTTGAAGTACTTGGCCTGAAATTGGACAGGCCAACCTGTCGCTCTGTAAATACACTGCTGGTATTCCCCCCACCACTACCCTCAAAAACATCTAGTAAGATACATTTTAGAAATTAAAACTGGTTTTCATAGGAGCAAATTTATACACCAGAGGCCAAATGTTTCTCTGTTCCATAGATGGGTTTCCCACAGAAGAAAAAACACATGATCAGGATGATGTCTTGTATCAACATGTTCTCCTCCATTTGTCTCTGGTGCCTTTGTCAAAAATTATGTGTGATATCACAAAAAAAAAAAAAAAAAAAGACCATAAATGGAGATTTATACTTCAAACTGTAACTATGCCAGTCTGCAATTTGTCGTAACATAAAAAAAACATATGGGAAGAATGGGTGAAGGAACATTTTGGAGACACTGGTCTTCCAAAATCAAACAAGGAGTGCAGGCAACAAATTAAGAACTAGATAACGAGAGCAGTAGTTAAGTACTGCTAAGGCAGGAATCAAGTCAGAGAGACAAATCTGGTGTAGACAAGCTTCCACTACTGTGGATCTCAGGAAAAAATAGTAGAAGAGGAAATGAAACAGGATATATTGCACACCATGGAAATCTAACTAATTGCAATTAGTTAGATTAGTTCACCTGCTTTTATATAGAGGAAAAAATAGCAAAAGATGAAGAAAAATAAAATGTAAAAATACAATCCAGTAGACATGAATAAAATCCTGAAGTCAACCTGTTAAGTCAACCATTTCTGCACACAATTAAAAAACCAAAGACAAACAGGAGAAGTGATCTTCACATTTGTCAGAAAAGACAATTCAACAGATGTTTTAATGAATCATATTCCTTGTGATTCTGATCAACAACACAGAATTCTTCCCAAAAGGGGGTGAAAATCTGAAAGATAACTATTAGTAGCCAACAAGTAAACTGCTCCATATTTGTTTCCACAATAAAAAGAGAAAAGAAATTGAGTGTATCAGATGCTCATAAAAACTAAAAGGAATATAGCTAGAAGACATAGAACATACTGAAACACCACAGTCTTTTTGAAAATACTTATTTTAAGACAGACTTTCAGTTGCCTGTTGGAATGTAACAGCCAGCTAGTGCACAATGAAATGCTCATTAAGAATAAATGAAAAAATAAGAAAAAGGCAAAAAGTTTACTTTTCCTCCAGCAAAGCATGGAATTTTCTCAAAACTCAAACCCCATTCAAATTAGAACAGAGGCAAGGGCTACTGTTTTCTTTAACATGACAAATCTAATTAGCTAGCAAATATTTAACCAATAGCTAGAGGTTGTTCTTTAAGTACTAAATAATGAGATGTAATTAAAGTAGCAAAGGCAAAAGGTTACTAATTTAGGGCATTTCTATGGTGTAGTGTTTAAATTATAGGTTTTATACAAAACGCATGGGCCAATGCACAAGAAAAAAAAAATCCAATTTTAACGGAATGCAGAACAAATTAACATTTTAACATTATAATACTACTCAATTGTATAATGGGATTTTGCTAAGTGTCACAGAACAGAAAATAAAAGTAACACTCCAAGGTATGCTTGTTAACCTCTTCAAGCTAAACATATTACAAGCCTACTGACAGCAGTAAATAGACACATTGTAACATGAAAGACTCTGAATTCAAAGGCTTTTAATAGGTGTTGCTTTTTCTAACTAGATTGGCTTTAAGAGTATAAACAATGAACAAGATAAAAATGTTATTCGTACAAAATACTTTCCAATTTCCTAAAGGGAAATGAAATTATTCCTTTAAAAATACCGATTTAAAAAATCCAGTTCCTGTGATACATAATGTCTTTTTCTCCACTTCTCCTTCCCATGTTACAGGAATTTACCTGGCAAATAACAGTCTTCAGCACCCATACCTAATGTTTTCTAGGTTGACCAAAAGGCTTTTTGGCAAAACAAGGATTACAGTTGTTACAGTCAAAACCTGCCACCTCAACATTTCAGCATCCTGGTCATCCAATCCAACAATAGACTCAAGCAAACAATTTTAAGATATCTAAATAATACCAGGTCTGTATCCATAAAAAATTGCCAATATTAAAACAAGAAATTGGCAGCCACAAAACTTTGTCAAAGAACTCAAGGCAAGCAGAATGGGCAGAACATTCTATTTAATAAAAGCCTTAAAATAACACCTCTGTAGTTATGATACTCATCATTACTCTCTTCTTCCTTCCTGACTTCTGACCCCTTCAGTTCACTACACCAACTTTTCCTGCATTAAACAATTTTTTTCTTTTCATACTGGTTTAAATTATCCACAACAGAATAATTAAAGGCTTCACAATGTAGAAACACCGACTGTGTGGAAGTTGGTAGTTAAGTACAACCGAAACATAAAATAGACCTGTTGAGATGCCAACTGGCAAGAAGAAATGGAGAAGAAAGTTCTTTTCCCTTTTGTTTTTGTCAATTTACAGATTTAACCACCAGTTTAGCTCCAACATAAACTGTACCTTTTATTAAAAAGATCTAAATTGGGAAAATGACCACACAAGTTACATTTTTCCTTAGAGAGGTAGTGGCTAGAGCAGCGGCTTCAAGCTAACTGCAAGGAACCTACACACAAAAAAAGATTTTTTTTTTTAAAATAAAGTGTCCATACTATTTTTTGAATTTTTTTTTTCCTTCAGGAATCCATAGTCCACTACTATACAGCCTCTGGTAACTAATACCAAGCAGAATCCTAACTCAGCTGATCAAGAGTGTGTAACAAATACATAAGCAGTATTAGATGTACTGGCCCGAGCAGGGGACTGATGACCTGAGGTCTATTCCCACCTTTGACATTGGTCTGTAGGTTAGACCAATGGTCTACACAAGTCATTTTGGGCCAACCATCCTCTGTGACCAAATTAACAGCTGTAAGAGGACTCAAGATCAACAAAACAGTGATTTAGATGCTCATTCTCTGTACGTTAACGGAAATGAGTAGTTGTAGAGACTGATGCAAAGTTATTTTAGATTGTTAGCAGACAAATAGTTTGGTGTTGCTGGGTTTACAGCAGAGATACAACAGTAATCAAAAGCACTTCAATACTCCACTCGCACCAAGATCTGCAAGCATTAGATGAGTAATTTCATTAATTTGTCCCTCGTATTTTATTTCCCAAGTGTTTTTTGGGGGGAAGGAAGAGGGAGGCCTTTTTGTTTTGTTTTAAATCAGGGTTTGGCATTAAATGCTATTAAATTACATGACTTGTGTAGCTATCCCCCTTATTATTTAGCTGCTGGTATAATGGACATGTAAGTCAAGAAGAACCCAAGTGTTTCACTGAATCTGAGTATCAAAGTCTCTGAAATATTTACTCAGCACGAATTTGAAACCAACATATGCTTGCCATCCAACCACAATGCAAAATTATCATCTATTGTACATCAAACAAATCAGTATCACTTATTGTGAGCTTACACCAGAAACTGATATGGTTCAATGTTATTTCAGCCACCCGAAAGCACAGCACCCATGTACACACTGGTAAAACAAGTATAGTAGCCTCAAACTTCTAAAATTACATCAGAAGCCACCAAAAATATTCTTAGTACTGTATGAACTAACCAAAACTGATAATAATTTAATATTCATTTAATTCATCACATCTGGACCACTCTGTTAAAATGAGTGATTTCACAAAGATCATGTATCCAAACTCGCAAAGTAACCATTGTATCTTCCACCACGTACGCTCACAGGTCCAGCTGTATAGATTCTGTGCCTCAAATGCTTTTGTACTGCATAATTACAGGGCTGATATAGAAAACTTTCTAGGGAGCATGAGACAATAGTGTTTTCCATCCTTCTACGGATGGAAATGTTTTCTATCCTTCTTTTTATTCAAGTTTTCATTACACTACTGCATAGCACTTCCTCTCTTGCCTATAGAGTACATTTCCCCCAGTGAAAGAGCCTGATGTTTTAAACTTCAGCACAGGTATCTGATATCTCAGATTATCAGATATGACATTTCTTTCAAAGAAATAAGAGTTAGCAATATTCCTTTCTTCGTGGAATTGTAGCCAACTGCTTCCATTTTCACTCAAACACACAGGTTCTTTCAGTCCCTACAGAAACCCCTCATACACAGTCTGGTAAGCTCGTGTTAGGCTACAGATACAAGATCTACTCCTAGAAAATAATATTTTTTTCCCCTTCAAAAATGCATTAGCCAATGAAACTAATGTCACAAGTGCCAAAGAACATTTAGGTCACAAGAAGTGACATAAATCGCTTCCTGCCATCGCCTTTATACACAATCTGCCTGTATCCCTGAAGACTGAATCAAAGTTTGGGGAATCCTCTGATACATCACATTGCTGCACTCACGGTAGATTGGGGAAAAAAAAAATTAAGTAAAATCACACCTCTGGTCCTTTAGTGATCTGAATGGATCAGCTTCCTGCCATGTCTACACTCACAAGGACATTTTAGTTCCAACATCTTTCTCTTGCGATGGCTGCATTGTTTCCAGCTTTTACATGGGTCTAACTCCCTCCACAAAAAAAAAAAAACCTTACTAAAGATATGATCAGTTTTACCTATTTGTCCCACAAACTGGCTGACCTGAAGTGAAGACTGTCTCACGCTGGACCAAGTAATTGCTACCACAGACCAAAATACAGAATAGTTGTGCCAGCAACCCTAATATATGCTCCCCAAGCACAGCTAACTACTTTCAGACATTTTTTGGAATACATCTTCTAATAAAAAGGGGCTTTGATGACATTGTAAGTATTCCACTGTTAAAGTTAAATATGTCTTAGGGAAACAGAAACATAAAACCATTTGAACACCAGTAAAATAGAAAATTTTAATTATATCTAATAGCCAATAAGCTACTTTTAGTGACTATGAAAAAAACTACATTTAGCAGAAACAGCAATAAAACAAGAGAAGTTATATTTAACTCCTCCAAAGAACAGTACATTTATCCAAGCCAAAAAGAGCTAATTTATACTATGGGTGTAGTTCTCACTGACATTAACTGGGGAAAATTACTATTACAGGAGCGGGTGTGATATATAGCCTTTGAGTTGTGCATGATAATCGCTAATGGTTTTGCTTTTGAGGTAAAATTCCTTACTAATCAAGTAATGAATCATTCCCAAAATGTTGAGTTCCTGAGGCCATGCGTGTCAGAAGTGCGACTCTAGAGAGAACACTCAATCACTAATGATCACTTTTGAGACTTTTATCCAACCAATTAACAAGCAAGAAAAGGAGTTAAGGGTCTTGAAGAAAGAGTTAATGGACCTTTAATGACATTCCACCTGTTTTAGTGAATAGAACATAATGAGTTTTATTTGCTACTGACATCAAACCACCACCAAAGTGCTCCACACATTGCAAGTGTTAAAATAACGGAAAGAACAGTATTTATGCTTTCAAAATATTGGAAAACTATGTTTATTTAAAAAATTTTAAGATCCATACTTATTTGGTATTACACTGAAGTAACAGATTACAGACAGGACACGAGGAAATGGAATGAAGCTGCATCAGGGGAAGTTCAGACTGGACATTAGGAAAAGGTTCTTCTCTGAGAGGGTGGTTGATCACTGGAAGAGGCTGCCCAGGGAGGTGGTCATGGCACAAAGCCTGTCAGTTCAAGGAGCGTCTGGACAATGCTCTTAGTCATATGGTTTAGTTTTAGGTAGTCCTGCGGGGAACAGGGAGTTGGACTCGATGATCCTTATGGGTCCCTTCAAACTTGAGATATTCTATGATTAGAAATAAAGAGCCGACCTTCCGGACATGAGGTAAGGAAAGAAATGGGAAGACTTTTTTTCTTTAGTATATTAGGTGCTGGACCTGCTGGTATCTACTATCACAGAAGTAGAATTCTGGCTATTGAGACATACAATTCTATAAAGACATTCAGGGACAATTCTAAAGACTAAAATTGAGATATGATGACTTATGTGTATGTACATATATATGCATGTGCACATGTACACCAATGTATATCCTTTTGTACTACTGCCTACAACTTACCTACATCTAAGGAGGGCAAAGGCATTTGACTTCAACATACTCTTCATATTTGTGCTGAAATCCTTCTAGAAATATCAGAAGAAATTACTCTAACAGCCTGAAACCACCATGGATTACTAACCTAGAGTATTTCCAGCTCCCTAGAAAAAAAAACCCTGACTATAAGGAAGTCAGTTCAACCACACTAATCTGCAACCAAGTCCCAGAAATAACAGACCCAAAAAAATCCAAGATACAAATCTCTTGCTAAAGAGATGAAAATAAGTTAGAACATTCCAATTAGGGTGGCTCTGTTTTCCACACACCTGTATTTTTCCTGCTAACAACAAAATGCATGTGCACATGCACATTTAAAAATTACTTCGCAGAATTTAATTATAATTTACGTATAAAGTGTTAAATACACATACCTTCATTAGTGGGGAAATTCAGTATAAGGAACTGGACAAGCTGGAAGAGCTGTTACCAGCTTGAGTTACCTGGACTGCAGGAACTACTCTGCAGAATTATTCCACACCAGCTGAAAGACAGATCATGAACCATCTCCACCTGGGAGTCACATAACCGCATTAGTGCAGTGCTATGAAGAAGGTGCATTAGTACATTTTTCCTCCAACTTTGACACCAGTCCAAAGCTTCCAGATGGCATCACATTCACATCTAGCTGGTGTTGAACACAGGTGAAGCAAATACATGACAATGTCCCCACAAAGTAAGGCAAGCCCTTAAACACTGGGCCAGAGCCCCATGGCTTATAAACCTGGTTCTGGAATAATAGGGGTTTAAATCAGCTAAGGATTTGTTCTGAAAACGGATCAAATATGTTAGACAAGAAAGACAAAGCATACTCACATATAGATATTTGTCAATTGTTAATTGGAATATCGGTTTTCATTTGAAGTACTGAAATTTCAGAGAGGAAATCATATGACTCAGACGATACAAGTCAGAATCAACTAGTTTTCTCAGTTGTGATAATGATTTACACCCAAAACCAATTTTGCCTGATAGTGTCAAATACTACAAAATGGACAAGAACTAGCACACAGTATTTTAATACTCAAAATACTGCTTGACAAGGTTTCAAGACTCTTGCTTGATCACAAACCACAAGGAAAGAGAGATATAACATGCACGATCAGCAGCAGTAGGGTGAAAATTCCTCACAATTGCCTTGTTAAGTAGGATGTGCTCAAAGAGATTCCAACTAAGTTCCTTTAATTTCTGTCCAAAATTCAGATTAATTACACATTCTGCTGAAATCTCAAGAAACATAAATATTTAGTGCACTTCCCATGGCCTCCTAAATTATGTCCAGGGATACAAAAGATTTGCTTTTTCTCCATGCGTTTAACTTTGAAATTTTATTGCATCATAGCTTTCTCTTTGTGGATGCTTTTCTAAAAAAAACATTCAGTTAACACTTTAACATGAGCTGAATGCTCTTTTCTAGTGTGTATTTTAGAATACACTTAAACAAAGCTGCAAGTCAGATCCTACATGCTTTTACCAGGTGTTGCTCTAAATTTTTATTTCTTTCTTTGAGAAAAAGAACGCTACAAAACTTTAATTATTTAAATGTCAATTTTCAAGACCAAAATAGATCCTGTCATGTAGTATGGCTACTGAGAGTCACTCTGAAAATAACACAGGATCGAACGGCTCCAAAAGGATCAAAACAGTTGCAAGAAAAGCTATCCACAAACAAAGAACAAATGTAAGGACACCTAAACACCAACACTGTGCTGTGGCATGAAACTGTGGGTCAGTCCTAAGTTTTAGCAGCTGGCATGTACCTGAGGTACTGTGCAACACAGGTAACAAAGAATAGGAAGGGAGCAATGCTTACTACGTCTGATGGAAGTGTGGAGGTATAGGACAAACCTGTCTGCTTCATGATTTGTCTTAATTTTGTTCCCTTTTAGTGTAATACAATGCAAGGTAGAAGCAACTGCTTTGCTGTTACATTTTTTTTGTAAACTTGAACTGTTCAATTCTGTCTCAGATTCATGTTTGAAGTACTTAAAATTGTTTAAGCAAAAGTTAGTGCCCCAGGAGAGCTCCACCCCATGTTTCAAATTCATCCTTACCCCTCTTCCTCTAAAAGAACGTAACTGCAGTAGTCTTCTAAACATGGTTACAGGCTTAAACACAGCTTACAACTAGACACAGCTAGTGCTGCTAAATTCACTAGGATAAAATCTATGTGGGTTGAAATAAGAAATTGAACCATCTGATTTTTAACACTTGTTAATTGCAGCTTGTACCTGGAAACCCAAATACTGTATGTCAGGAGTCAATGCATGAAAATTATAATTCCAGGGCAAGTACCTGCAGCTACTGCCAGCCAATTTTTTATTTTTTTTTTAATGACAGAAGACACATTGTAGAGATTAAAGATCATAAATTACAATTTAAAGCAATAATATCTCTAGTAGAAGAGCATTATACAAAGTACATGCTGTTTACAACAGCTACCATAAAAGTTGCTGCAATCTCATTTCATATTTGAAGTCCTCTAAACTAAAAAAAATCTATGTAATCTCAACTACTGCTCAATTGCTTTTAAATTTATCTAATTAAATTCTTTTCTCAGAACAAGAGCTAGTAGCATGTCCAATTGCACTCGTAATTTTTTTAACCAGAGATCGAGGAATTAATTTATATGCATACAAATAGCATCTATTGCAAATTGATTTTTCCGTTACTTTCATTGCACCTTCCTACAAATCATTCCTAAACATCATAGGAATAACATTTCCTTTTTCTAATACACAAGGCTACTTAACACATATAACAGCTTTGCTTTTCCTTCCAAAATGGAACACCTGATGTCACTATTTGTTAACTGTTGTTAATACTCACTCAAATCTATTTAGACCTATAATATTACTTCAGAAAGACAATTTATAGAGGAAAAAATTAAACAGGACTATAAAACCAAAAGCAAGCTTTTTATCATTGCACACGCTGATGTCTGCTTATATGTTTCTCCGTTATTGTGAAGATGAAAAGTAAGGCTAAATTTTCCTTATAATAAACCCATTAGTAATTCTATTGCAGCACTAAATACATCCTGCCTTGTCGGTACAAGGACTAATACAAAAAATTAGCTCATAAATAGAAATGCTTTTTACCAGAGAATCAAATGCAGCTTGATTAATTTTCTCTGGTTTGGAACCTATAGGCTCGACACACATTGTACATCTCCCTACGTACCACACAAACACCACCTTTTACTTGAAGTTGAAAATCTGAAAATTAACATTTACAATCTACTGCAGTTGTAAAATTCAGATCAGATCAGCAATTCATAACATTTTGCAGGTGGGTAAAGAAACTAGGCAGAATAATTTTAAAGTAGGTACGCATCACACCTAGGCAATGAAACTACATGAGCTGAATATTCATCATTATTAGATTTGTATTTAAAAGGCTGTTCACACGTAGGTAATATATCTGCTGTGTAAGCATTCTGAAGCAAGGAAATGAGGGAAGCAATAAGCACCTTTATATCCCTGTGGATTTGGAGAGGTTATACCACTACAGCTTCAAATTAAAAAAAAAAATACTAAGCTATAATCGTTATTCTGTTAAGAATGTAACTCATATAGAGTCCAAGTCCTGGAGATTCTGGGTTAAAAAGAATAATAAAATCACACACTCGTCCTAACTAGAATCTCATTCATGCTCTAGATGGTTTGGAATAAACTATAAAACCAAAACATTTCTCTTCTGACTGCAAAACCCAATGTAAAAAGTAACAAAATCTTTCTGTGTACACAACAATTACTTTGCTGAAAAATAAGGGGATAGAACAATGCAAATTTTTAATTTCTCATTATAGAAATATCTAACATAAAGGGAAGAGATGAGATTCTCAGACAATGGTAAGAGAATAACAATCAATTTATTTTCTGACAGCTAGAGTCCTTTATAGTGGGATTTATCCTATCTATTTTATTACAAAGAACCCTAAAACTTCTACATCACTTATTCAGAGTTCAATCCAAATTCCACTGAAGCAAATAAGAGTCATTCCACTCAGAGCCTATGGGGTAAGGAACATCATTCTTCACTGAATGCATTCTGCACTAGGAAAGCTACTAAACACAACCACGGTGCTCAAAACAAACAACTTTCCAAAAGGAAAAATAAAGACAACTTGTTTGAACAATTCTTCTGAAAAGCGGTACTCTCAAAAATACAGTTATATTCATTGCAATGTCAAAAAGGCTACACACTTGAAAATTTTTGGAGTCAGACTTTATACTGTTCATATTTTTTCAACCTCATTATTCCTTGACTGAAAACACACATACCATATTTTGAATATATCAACTATTCGCGTTAGATATACTTGTTCACATACAGACAGAAGATGATACTCAACTAAAGCAAATAAGGTCTTTTCTAATATAGAGAATGCATCATTGAGCAATTTCATTTCACCTACATAGCAAAGAGACAATATTAAATCCTACCACAGCTCTCATTTTCAAAACAACATACGCAGCAGTGGGGTCTCTACAGTAATTGCTACTTTACTACACTTTTGTTTGTACAAACAATAATGTTTCTTTATTGCAAGGAGATTCACATGAACAAAAGAAAAATGACAAAAGAAATCTGGCAAGAAAAATGTGAGCTTGCCTTAACCAAAGTTACAAGAAATGTGGAAAAATGTAAGCATTTGTTCTCTGTAAAGAAATCTTTTTATTCATTTGCCTTTTAACTCCGCTAATTCTAATTAGAAAAGTTTGCAACAGTAACTGTTAAGAAAAACACTCAAAGTGTAGTTCGAAGGACCTTATAAAATAAGCTTCTGCAATATGCATCTATTTCAACCACCTGATTTTTGTCATATTCTCAGAACTCATCTTTCACTTCAACTGCATAAGAAAACTGTTTCAAGGCAATAGTTCTACACAGCAAAAGCAGACTCAAGAGACTCAATTCTGTTGAGCTTTAAGGCTTATTTAGTCATGTCATTTCAAAGTGTTAAAGAATCACCCATCTAACACAACAATACCTAGTATTTCTTAAAGTAACCAGAAAACCCCCTACTTTCAAACTTAAACCATCTCACAGTTAACTCATTCACAGTAAAGACTGAAATGAAGGCAAATGTGACTCATGTATAACCATGCATGGAAAGGCAGTTTTCTCCAATTTAGAGAAATGTTTTCCTAGAGCAAACAGTAAGGAAAAATATTTTTCCTTAACACCTTTGTTTTTTAATTGTTGGGATATAGAACAGCACATAAAGGTTCCAGCAAGTAATCTGTTTGTGACTCAGGTTCTCTAACAAGGCACATTAGAAAGTAAAATCAGATCCTCTAACAGAAAAGCACAAAATGCATAAAGTAACTTGTTAGCAAAGGGGATGTATCACGAAACAAGGGTTATTCTAAAGCAATGCAGGGATGAGGCAGGAAAAGGAAGAAAACTTGTTTTATTCCTTGCGTACTTCCAGTATGGGGATGGTTTAGGAATGAATTTTTTTTTTAAACATTGTTCTTCTGCAGCTATTGCATTCTGAAATGATTAGAAAATAAAATCCCCATAAGGAAGGACATGGTCAGCCTCAGACAATTTGGTTGTGAAAGTTACACCACCAGCCACACCATTCCACCAGTTTACAGTGTACCATAAAATATTTACACAAGCTACGATCTATAAAATATTTTCACGTGAACTATAAAATATTTACACTATCAACATCAGTTAAGAAAGAATGATGTGCCGTCAAGCTGGTGTGACCCAGAAGTAAAGATTTTGTGGTCACAGATTAAATAAAACTGTTGAAAATCATCTGGAAAGTTACAGTGAATATTAGGTTAAACAAATTACTGCTTCCTGGTCTCTCGGATGGTAAATGTAACCAGGAAAGCATAGCTTGTGTGCCTTAAGCTAAGTTTTACCAACAACATAATGAAAGGTTAGGCTCATAATCAAAGTGCACTGACCTCTCTGAATGTTCCTTCTAGCAAGGTGTCCAGATGTTGAAGAGGAGCCGGAGTTTTGTCTTTGAATCGTGTCAGCAACCGTCGCTCAATAGCTCGGAACTGTAGAGCCCTTTCAGATAACAGCTCCTGAAATTTTTCAGCATTCAAACGTAGCTGCAATTTAAGAGTTTTCAAGAATTCAGCTGAAGGGTCACGTATATTATGTATCCACAAATGAAATGGGAGTATGATAGTAAAATTTTTGGGAGAGTGTATATTATTTAAATATGACAAGGTCATTCATATCAGTTCCGTACTCTACACTCTTTGTGAAGCTTATTAACATTTTCAAGAATTATCATTTGCCACTGAAATCAAAACTCCCTGTCAAGAGCCACAATAACCTGTGAAAATGCCCAAATATCTCATCAAGAAGCCTAATAACAAAACTGAAATTTCACCACCAGGATCTCAGAACTTCTTCTTGGTTTGGTATGCTATTTATGACACACACAGTGTATTGGACTTGATATTCATTACAGTAGAAACGAAACGGTTATTCCTTTAAGTATGACTGGAGTACTAACTTGTGCAGCATTTGAATTATTGCCTTTTTCTGAAGTGAAATCCTTTTTCCTTTTACATATACACACCATCTGGAGCAACAAGCTTTCCTGAAGTGTTCACAAAACTTCGAACATTGTAAATCAAATGCCCAGATAATAAGAATTCTTATTTTATCTTTTCATCACCTTACCATTTTCCAGTACACACCTCTGACACAAAAATCACTAAATAAAGGTGAGTATTTCAAAAAGCCAGGACTCTTCTGTACAGCCGACATACTGTAACTAGCAGAACTTATCAGAAGAAACGTTAAGACACACAGCTTTCCAGATGTGAGCATTATGACACACAGCCATTTTAAAGTGCCCCAAAATGAGCAGAAAAAATAAGTTTCCTAAATTTAGAAAACAGTTATATTTAAAAATAAGCAAATGTATCATTGTGTCACTATATGATTATGAAGGACAGTTCAGGGAAGCTAAGAGAAAAAGAAACATTAGGCAGCTTTACTAAGAGTAGGAGGAAAAAAGGGACATCTCAGATAATATTCTCCCAAGGCTGCCAAAAAAGTGTGTGTTCAAACTAACAGGGATGGGAACATTGAGATCCCCTTGACAGAACACTCGATACTTTTTAGACCAGATAATTATTGTAAAATTTGTTGCTGCTTTTGCTCATTACACGAGTTTAACAGACATTTTCAAATAGCTATTCTCCTTTATTACTGGAAAAGCCGGGGGGAGGGGAGGGAAGGAATGCATATATTTTATTTTATTAGCTATTTCTACACGCTAGCTGAACTAGTGGAGATTTTTCATTGTCATCTGCACAACCAAACAGGAAAAGTAAACTTCCTTGAGCCTCCAATGCTACTTCTACAAAGGCAGCTTTCTTAAATCTGAAGGGACTTTTTATACAATTACCAGGATGAATCAGAAAAAAAAAATGCTCATGGCTCCATTATTACAGAAGAGTAAGAGAGCCTAAAACCAAGGACAGATTTTAGAAACAATTTTACAATTAACATGATATTAGTGAATGAAGAACCCATGGTTTCTGTACAGGAAGCGAGCAGAAGGGCAAATATTTGTATCATTTGCAGACTGCACACTAGCTACTTGCACTCTTCTAATCACAAGGGATGTTTTAGAGGCAAGGTATACTCCATATTTTCAACACTAAATGACAACATTTTTTCCAGCACTTAGATGCAACTTTCTATCTTTTGCAAGCCAAATGCTTGTGAAAGCTATAGTTATAATCTGATTAATCATAGTACTAACATACAAACAATTTTTAAACTAGAACATCAATAATTCACATATTATGTAATGTACCTCAAAATGTCGATCAATTAGTTCAAAATATTCTTGCAGGGGAATTGAACCAGAAAAGGTACATGCAAAATCTTTGCAGTTTTGCTTCTTGAAATGTTCTTCGAGTCGAAGTGTGAGCTCTTTTGTTATCAGCCAAAGGTCTTCTAACTGATCACTCTGGATCCTATATCGTTCTTCAAAAACAAGAACAAACACAAGCCTAATAAACACACATTGAAGCCACATACATTTACTATACAACATACTTTAGATAACACACAAACTTAACTTCCTAACTGTATCCAAAGTCTATATGAGATTTTTGTAAGAGATACATGTCTACTAGTGTTAAAGAAATACTTGTATTTTATTGATCTCAGTCCTAAATACTCTCTTTTTTTATCCTAACTTTAACAGGCAATTTTGTAGCAGAAAATGAAAGTATTTACTGCTTCCCAACTCCTTACTTCAGAGTACAGGTATGTTCATGAAGAACAAAAAGCTTTGAAGAACCGCCATAATAAGGAAACAAGAGAATTACTGGATGATATTAAGTCACAACTGCAGGCTGTCTGCAATTCTTTGCCATAACACAACCTTGGTGAGCTTTTCTGGGGGTTGCAGGCAGAATCTGGCTCAATTCACTTTGCACCATCCCAGAAGCATCCTAAGCATCTGACGACAGTGGTAATATACCAACTCCAATCCACTCAAAATCTTCAATGTCTTTTGGAAATGGTTATTGAGTTCTTAAAGAATACACTCAACATAATTTTTATTACATTTCCACTTCCTAGGATTATCTTCTAGTAGGAAAGGTTTTACTCTAACTAGTCACAGACAGCAATATTCAGTTTTGTCAGTGCTATGTTTCAGTCTACATACAGCTAATATTAGTAGAAGGTGATTTTTATCCATCTACACACTATGGCTTTTTAAAAAGGGCTTAGTGTAGAAATGAAAGTATTAATATAAGCTGAAGTGGAAAAACAAATCCTGTTGGCCAATGATGTTTGTCCCAGTAAATTAATTTAACTTATCACACTTATCAAGCTAGTGGGATGACAGATTATTTCTGTTGATTCTAGCCCACATTTGTACAATCCTCTCTTCAGTTTCCAGGAAATCAGAATTAACTAAATGTTGAGAGGAAAACATTGTGGAAAAATCAGAGCAGCATTTTAATTTTTCTTTTTTTTCAGACAAACACATTCTAACAACTGTTCCTTATTTCTTTTCATGACTCATGTACCAATACGTTATCCAAAAGGATAGACAGAAAGGCAGCTATGAGGAAAAAGAGTTGCTGGGGCTTGATACAAAATAGTTCTTTTTTTTGCGCATGTTAACAAGGTTCACAGTAAATCAAATTAACCAGAATTCTTTAGAACTTAAATGTACTTATTTAAAATTTTCTCAACATTAGTAATTCAAGATTGTTTGACATTACCACTGGCATTGTTCCCAGGATACATATTTCACCAAGTAGAGAATGACAAATTCTGTTTACAGTGTAACAGGAAAGAAGCAAGTTTTATTTAAAAACATGCCTGTTAAAGAAAAGAACACCATCTGCTAAAGATAACATTCAACCTAATATCCATTTTTTAAACACTCACAATGTAATAGCCGGACTTAGCTGGATGTATCATCATACTTTGCCTAAGTGATTTTTCCTTGAGGGAAATTAGCTCAGATGTTTTCAGGCCAAATCAACAGTCATTCCATTTATAATTGACATATCTAATACACTAATGGTTAAAACTGGATAAAACTAATTTCCTCCAAAATGCATATTTAGTTCCCATACATTGTTTGTTGGTCAATACAAACACAATCTAATTTTACCATGGCCTGAGTGGAGAACATCACAGTCATTTGCTTTACATGATCTTTCAGCTCTCAAAAAAGACAAATGAGATTTAGAAACTGTACAAAACTGAGAATCTTTAGTTGTACTAAACATATGCTTTAAACAGGAATACAGTGAAAAAAATAAATAACTGTGCTTCTGCTCATCCTGTGCTTTTGTAATAGTTAACTAACTTGTGTTAGCTTTTTGTTAAAATAAGCTCTGTTACAGAAAATTACAGTAGTTTTTCAGAAAATTCTCAAACAGGAAAGCAGGAGACTGAGGAGCACCAATAGGTTACATAGGTTACTCAGGCTTTTAACACTACAACAGGTTGTCCAACGAGCACAACCTGCATTAAGAATGGCTGCCCTGCCAGTAGGTTATCTGAAGGAAGTCTAGAAGATTTAGTTCACTTCTCATCTAGGAAGACCACATCAGCAGAAAAAAACCCCAGCCACAATTAGCAGTCAAGACTTCTTTACACTTTTATTTAAAAAACAGTTTTAAAAAATGTTAGCAAAAAAACTTTAAAACTGTAATCTACATGAGGTAAGCTTTTTCATATGTATTAACTGTCAAAATGGACTTCAGGCTGGGCTGCTTTGCAGCAGTTCTCAACAGGCTGAAGTAAGATCTTCAGCTACAACACTGTTTAAAATGGAGTAGCTAATACAATTAAAAACAAGATGTCATTCAAGTTTGCAGCTTCAGCAGTGAAATACAGCTGAAGCTGGAGACTTCCATTCCTACATGCAGTTCTTCCCATTCAGAACTTGAGGTCCATTTGATAAGGGATATGGAAAAAGACGTCTTCTTCCATTGTCTAAGACTAACTTCCTTCATGGAAAACCAGGAATAAGGATTGATCAGTCCCAAATAACTTTAGCTTTTCTGAAACACCATTACTTCTAGCCACTATTTATCCACATATACAATTTTCTTTTTTTAAGAACATTTCCACAATGATAATACTGCATAAGCACTTTAAAAAAGTATAAGTGTTAAATTACATAGCAGAATAAGGATGTCCCAAATAATACATCATTTCATCTGCCTTCACTAGTTCTATAAAAGATCTGTTCACTCAAGCACAAGCATTTTAGTGTCATAAAATTCCACCAAACATTTTTGTATTATGGACAATATCTGTTCATAAAAATATTTTTAATTATGCTTGAGTATCAGACCTTTTACAGATTTTATATTTTAAATAAGTTTTAGTTTGTTAACATTTCAAATAAGCAATCCTCCCTAAGAAATTCTATAACTAACCCAATCCAATGCATAAAGTGGATGCTGGAAACAGTCTGTTAACATGGAAGGTAGCACCATACAACTCATTTGTTGTCTAAAGTAAGGATTCCCAGACACAAGAAATAAGCAGTCACACTAAGAGAAATAGATATTTTTAATCTCCTTCATAAAGGGAACTTCACAAGGAAAGCAGTGTGGGAAAGTTTATAGTAAGACTGCAAGCATCATTCCTAGCTAGTGAATAAACAAACCTGAGAGAAAAAGCTGGAAGGTTTGGGGTGGGGGAATTAAAAGTTATAGCCCCACCAGAAGCTCAAATACATTCACTACATAGACACAAATTTGTCCTTTAAACAGCATCAGACTTAGTAACTCTGCAAAACAAAGTCCAAATGAAATATTTAAATTGTAATCCAGAAAAAAAGTTATTTATAAATCCTTTAAATTCTTTAGTTTTTAGAAACTACCATTGCATGTCTGGTTATTTTAAACTGTTTAAGATCTACTACTTAAACAAATATTAAAACCAAACGAACAATAAAATAGCATCCAAATAACGCACACACAAACCAATATGGATTTGAACCATAGAAATGTAAAGCGATTCTTGGTACAATGAAAGTTACTCTCCAGATGGTTTGTTTAAAACACATTCGTTTACATTAGAAAAGGTATTATCTCATAGCTCACAGCTGACGCCAGCAGTATTTATATAACCCATCATGAATACTGATTTTTGAAAACAGTAAGGCAGATTATTTTTGTGTCAAAATAATTTCACATCAACAAAGTAGATTCTGATTTCTCACTCAAAACAATTTTCATAAAGCACTCACACAGTGCTCCATTTGAACTCTCTGCAACACGCAACAGATATTCTAGCTTTTCAATTTGTTAGTCTGCTGGATTAAATGAAGACTTTGTGCTCTACTGGCATAGAAAAATGCTAAAGACAATTGAACTGATTTAGTTCCAATGCACACGCCAAGAATTTGGCAAGTTGGGTTGCTGTACAGGGCAAGACCACAAAAAATGAAGAGAACCAATCTTTTTAAAGAGCACAAACTCACAGGTGGTTGGAACATGACTACTTAATTCACAAACTGCCCTATACAGGAGACACTAAACCAGGTAACAGCATGTCTACATGCATGTTCATACATCCTGTAAACATAATAGGAAGGACATTGCATCCATAATCCTAAATTTACAAAGATATACAGGCTTCTAAAGATAGAGACAGGTATTTTCTTAGCTGTAGAGAAGCAAGTAAGTAGGGTCTGATGCCTAATCAAAGTCAAGGATTGCTGAAAGCCAGTGGAGAGTTAGAAATCTGCTTTTTAATAACTTTAAAAAAATCCAGTAGATGTCTACTTCCAAACACAGGTGTTAATCCCTTTGAGGAAAAGAGGGTTTTTTCCATTACTATATTGACAGTATTAATTAATGAATAAAATCATTGCTAAAATATGGAGAAAATCCAATTTCTTCAGAGATTTATCACTGTAGTGTACTATATTTTCAGTATGATTTTTTGTTTTTCATAAAACTTTGTGCCTTCCATAGTAACATAATTAGATACTTGAGAGGGGATAAGAAATGGTCAGTTAACACTTTGAAACTCCTGTGTTAATACTCACACAGTGATTAACCTTCTTTGTATTATCCACATTCTCATTTTGTACATACATTAACTGATGATTAGGCCTCTTTTACATTAACATTAATAGCACTTACGTGATGTTTTTGAAGCAAGAAGAGTGGTTTTTGAACCAGTTAAAAACTGAAATCCCAGAGCATTAGCCTGGTCATCCTCAGATGGATGAACAAAGTCTGCAAGAGAAAGTTAAATACGGTTTTCTATAATTCAGCAC
Organism: Pterocles gutturalis; assembly: GCF_000699245.1. Taxonomy (NCBI): domain Eukaryota; kingdom Metazoa; phylum Chordata; class Aves; order Pterocliformes; family Pteroclidae; genus Pterocles; species Pterocles gutturalis. The sequence goes on along the minus strand of NW_010110031.1, from coordinate 63,421 downwards.
TGGTATTCAACAAACCTTCAAGCCATAGCCAGGACCATATCAACCTTTGCACGAGCCATTTAAGAAAAGCAAGCTCAATGAGACTGCTTCCTCTCTTAGGGCTCAGCAGTAAAGAACATCAGTGGTAATTTGGTATACCTTCCCTTCATTCACAGGGGGGAAGCTGCGCCACACAATCTGTTGTTCTTCCCTAGCCTGGAAACAAAGAGGTACATTTCTCAGAGGTTCAGTCCGTACCATCTAAAAAGAGCTGTAATCAGTGTACAGCTCAAAGACTATCACCTTTTACCAGATGCAAGGTCACCTTTAATCCAGACATTTATGCAAAAATTACACGGAAATTATAATGAAAATGTTTAAGCATGCTCTGTTTTCAGCTTTCAGCACAGAGCATGACATCTAACTTGCTAAAACTAGCTACTCTGTGAAGTCCATGCATGCCCACCCTTCTTTTCATTCCATGTAGTGGATCATATCAGGTTAAAAGGCTCAATTTTAGAGTATCATACTTTAAAAACTATTCCATGTCATCTCAACCTTCCCTTAAAAATAAGGCAAAACAGGGAGAAGAAGAGATACAATTTTTGAGTACATCAAGAATCCAGCATCCCTTCACGGATCACATCATAAATGGCATGCCTTCTGCTCTCCTCTTACCCCCCCGCCCCCATCATTGAAAATGGGATGAACAGAAATCAGAAGATTTTAATACCTTCTTCATGAACACATGAAGCCTACGCTTTGTGTTATATTTTCAAGAATGCACCCCTAGATTAAAAATAAACTATAACGCTCTATTTTGAAAGCATTATTGCTTAGCTATAAAGGAAGCCTATGATTAAAACACAAAAATGTATACCTTTGAAAAAAGGTTTCTCTGTTTCAAGTATTACACAGCACACCCATCTGAGAGAAAAGTTATTTATACCCCCAAAGCAAAGGAAATCATGCTACCAAAAAACTCTACCATGCCTACTCCACCACTCTCAGACAAATGGACTAAGTAAGCTTTTCAAAAGAAGATGCAGCTCCACCTTAAAAATATCATATTAAAAGTTGTTGGCCCAGACAGCTCTCAGAAAACTATTCCAGAACCTTAGTCCTCTGAAGTTCAGAAACTTAATCACTGCCAGACTGAACTTATTCACAATCACTTTATAAGCCCTGTTTATTCATTTCTTCTTGTGCTAATACCATCATCTAGATCCATGATACAGCCACAAAATATTTATCGAAAGCAACTGTATTCCCTTTTTTTGCCTGTGTTTTAGTCAGATAAATGAGTCACTCTTAACTCTCCCCTTCAGAGCCCTACATACTGTTCATAGCCTTATTGTACACTTTTGCGTTTTAATTAATTTTTACTTAATATCAGCAACCAGCACTCGGTGTGCCAGTGAACAGTAACATTATATTCATTTCCTGCATGGAAACATTTGGTCTAATGCATCCTCAGTTCTCATTTGTTTGCTTATGATTGTACCATGTTGTACCACAGAGTATTCCCGTGGTAACTTCCATCTCCTCTCTCTCTTAGAAATTATGAGCACATAATTACAGCAGAAATTATTTTTATAACATTACACTTTAAAGTACTCAATTTCATACTTCTTTTTCCAGTCCTAAAGGGCACCTAATTCCTCCTTCATATTATTTTAATATTCTCCTGAATATAAAACGTAGCTCAGGTTTGCGCACCAGAAAATATCGCGAAGTACATGTCTTCTTTTTGGTCCAAGAAGGCTAATGAAATTATTAAATAAGACCAGCTACAGACTGATATATCAAGAACCCCACAGATCTTCCTCCAAAGCAACTGTGCCCCCTACATTTACCACTTTTGCTCTGCCCTGTTTATTTTTTTTTTAATTAATGCCCATGTTTTCCCCATTACAACACCACTGATGCAATTCCCTGTAAAATTATTACATAAAAATTAGATCTATATCATGCCCACCATGTAAAGAAATCTGCAGTTTTACCAGAGACAGGCATATTAGCCCAGGTGGATTATTATTGAAATATTATGCATTAATTCTTTCAAAATATACTTTTAAAAATTCTAGCATTACCTTTAATTACCTCATTACTTTGCACAGACAAAGAATTCCTGTTGGAGTTCCTAACACATTTCCTTCTATAGACATATTTTAAAACCTACCTGGAAAAATGGTGAGAAAACTGATGGGAGGTTTATTGGTATCAATAGTTAGCTTGTGATTTGCTGCTTTTGAAGGCTGGGCAGGAAAGCAAATTAACCGCAAAGGCAGCCTGAAGTTACACTGTGCCACTTGAGGTATTCCTAAAATGAAAGAACAGAGATTCATCTCTCAAAGCCATATTCTGAATGCAAGACGCTTCACTCAAAGAGGTATGACAAGATATTCCTTAATGACATGAAAACTATGTTAAAACAAAAACTATGCAAAATTCTAGATTTTTGTTAAGTTTTCCAGCCAAAATACCTTTAAATTTTAATACTTTTTAATTACCCTTCCAAGTGAACATTTTCAGCTGAACGGGAAAGCAAAACCGATTAGCCAAATCCACTGCATATCTGTATTTATACTGATTAACATGCACTGAAGATTAACATTTTGTTTAATGCTCTAGACAAACAATTTAAATGAAAAAATGACCACTGTGTGGCCACTGCTGATCCTTTGAACACAAAATTGAAACATGTATGTTTTCATCACGAATATCACAAACTAAATTTTTTTTAAGAACACAGGGGTTTTTTTAAACCCTTTTTTTTATACCCTTAACATCTACGGAATCTTCATATCATCTGTCAGAGATTATGGTCCTTTTGAGGAGGACTTTTTAATGAAGCAGCTACTAGGGAAACCTCATTATGTTTGGGTGCAGACATCACTATAGGCAGCAATACTCATCTTATTGAGAACAGCATTAAAGTCATAGAGACAATTTCTCCTTCTCTCCCAAATAACCCATTAAAGTCAAACATTAACCCCAACAGTTACCTCACCAGAATTCAGCAAAGTACATTTTTAGGGAAAATAAAGCAAGTTCCTGTCATAGGTCATATGGAGACAGAAAAGCCATGAAACTGACAGCTACGCAGAGGTTATCAGTCATGTAACCTTAGCAGGCTAGTATGAACAGAGAGTTCAACCATTTCATAGTCATCCAAGCAACCCTTTTCACCAACTATTTTGTCTGCTGCTCCACAGATCTCTCGTAACGAAAAATTATTTCTGAGACTCATCTCAGGGGAAAAATGTTACTAGAAGGCTCAGATTCACCTCTCCCATTGTCAATTCATTAGCTCTTTTGGCTGGCTAATAATACCTCCAAGTAACTGTTCTGCAGCAGCTGTTAAAAAACAAAATCAGTCTAAAATGAGAAGAAAGCCAAAGACAGGTCCTCAAAACTAGGCTATCCCTGGGTTCCAAAGAAAATTCCTGAAAAAATACTTGACAATAAACCCATGACCTTTCAGAATGATTCACTCAACTGTATCTTCATCATCTGATGGGAAAATTAAAATCTTTCCTTGATGACAGCATAACACAAACATCTTACTACTGAACTTAGATATGGAGGCTTATCAAAAGGAAGATGTTAGTGACAAAACTAGCCAAAAAGATTTTGAGACATTTTTGTATTTAAAACAAGATGATTTTCTTCATGTTTCAAACCAGCTTTTCCTAGATAGTCTGCTCTTACTCTGCCTCATCATAAACCTAATTTTTCAATATTTTAGACAAAGGTCAAATCATAAGTAAATCAAATAGTATCTGGCTTTGGGAGGAGACTAGAATTGTGATACATTGCACGATATACAATTTTAACACGGAATAATGAAAAAATGTGAAAAAAATTCAGATTCTCTTCTAGCCTGAAACATTACAGAAATTTTGTAACATTATCTTATCAGTTACTACTAACTATTAGAAGACATACTATGCACTTACCTGGTAAAAGTAATAAAAGTTACATGCACTGTAGTTACGATTTTGCTTCCAAATTATTCATGCATTCATCTTCATTATGTTTGAAACATAACATTGATGTACTTGATAAAAAAATCAAAGCTCAGATCTCTAATTTAGCATGTTAAATATACAGAGGATATGCCTTTTCTGGTACTCATGACCTTGAATTCAACTAGCCCAGTGCACCTGACAATAACCCAAATAAATTTTGTCCCAGATAATTCTACAAAGCTTACTCTGCTCCACAATATCCTCTTCACCATTTGTTTTTCATCTTGAGCAGAAATTTCTTAAAACAAAATCTGAATCTTCATGTTTAGAATGTTACTTTTACAAATTATATAATTTTTATATAGTTTATTTATATATTTACTCTATTTTTTTATAATTTTTCAAATTACTTTGTATAGCAGAAATCTGTCACATGGTGACAGCTATTCTTGCCCAGAGTAGTATTTTACTGAGATGGTTCAAGCATCTATTTCCTGTATGGTACCTCAAGGTCCCCTGAAATATCCAGAAACCAGAAAAGGAAGGGAGCCATTAACATAGTTATCTACTTTTTTACTTCATTTAGTATGCTCACAAGAGCATAAGTATTGAAAAAAAAAAAGACTCAAATATACATACATACATCTATATGTATAAATTCTGTTAAGGAAAACTGCAAAACTAAAAATACCCTTTCAGTTGATCTCTAAATCGATGACAAGCAACTTCCCCCCCCCCCCCCCCAAAAAAAAAAAAAGTGAGTTAATTGGTACTTAATATGTATTTTTAAAGTTAGTAAGATATATCCTACCAGGATTGTATCTTTTCAGCACATGTACAGAACTACATGGCAAAATTTCCCTTCTCTCTTTTTAGTTTATCTCTACATAAGCTAACTTTCTAGTCCTCCTTTTGTCTTTTAATTGTACCTTTTTGCAAGTATCATATCTAGCACAATCACAGCTCAGTTTTGTACTGCTGCCACTCTCAGTTAGAAAGCAGCTGTTTAGCCTTGAATAAGATGTTTCCAACAGGAATTGGAATGAAGAGAGGGTAAGTGACATCATCCTCAGAACTACTCACTCCAAACAGCATAGCATTAGCTACAAACCCTTAATATATGTTTCAGTTGCACAAAAAAAAAAAGGTACACTTGAGATAAGTTCTTGCTGAAACTTGAAAAAAACAGCTAAAAATATGGTAAAGAAAGAACATACAATTGTGTTTTCCATTTCCAATCTCAATGCACAAAGCACTTAATACTTGACAAAATTCCTATGTTATATATGACGAAGTACAATTTATTTCACCAAGAAATGCCCTTGCTACTTTCTATTTTCCCCAGGAGTAATTGCCTTATATCTAAGTCCTGTTTACTTTCAGTTTTCTCAAATATTCACACTTTCATAGCATCAAAACAAGGATAATAAGAACTTATAGAAATAATAGGCAAAATAACAGCTCCCTTCCAAATCTGCTGCATTCAGCACACACTGTGACTCATTAAATGATTCAAACTTTGCATTTTTTCCATTCACTCACCTTCAGGATTGAGCTCTACCATATAACCAGCACAAGGACAAAAGAAAAGAAAAAAAAATACATAAGATGTTACTCAAATAAGAAAAAAAGAAAATGTAATAAGTTTAAAAGAACTTAAGCCGCATTTGTTAAGTGGACAATACATAAAGACATAATACTAGCCAAAAAACAGACACGAGACCACATTCATCAATAGTGCAATCCCATCCAACTGACTGACTCATTAACTTTCAGCTGTATGAACCCCACAGAGATGCACTCAAGACTGATTTGGCCACAAATATGGGTGTCTTAAAAAACAAAAGAGGAAAAAGTCTCTATTTAGATAAAATGAAGTCACAAAGGCACTTTTAGTTTACTAGTATACTACACTTAAGGATTTGATTGCCTTGGACAAGTAACATTAGTATCTGTATGTAATAACAGAATTAGCCCAGCTTAATAATTTAAATAATTACCCAAAAATTTAGGAAGCTCTTAATTATGGTCCTTAATGCTAGAATCTAGAAGAACTCTAAATAAAAGGTAAGTTTTTAAAATTTATTCTACATTTCCCTAATTCTGTTAGATGGCATGTCTTCTGGGGATTTTTTTTTAATTGCACACAAACAACCAAACATTCTTAAGATACAATATTTCTTTACTTCCGTAATCAAAAGGCTTGCAAAATCCAATCTAATATCTAAAATAAAAGCATAAGTTTAACTAGTACCACCTGATAGAAGTAATATATTCATTTGTTAAGAACAAGTTCAGTTTTGTCTAGAAATAATTCAATCATCGCACAGCCTAAACTATCATCAAAAACACAATGGTTCAAGCGAGAAGTGAAGTGAATACTTAAATAAAAGTGTCTACACAGGATAAGGTACTCCAGACCACCACCCGTCACAGAAGCCCTAACTCCACATGCTTTTCTTTCATGTCAGTCTAATCTGTGTTACCCTTCCCTTTGTGCTGGCACAGCTCTGTGTTTGCACAGTGAACAAAATTGGTAAATCTGACTGAGAAATAACTGTTGATTGTGTAAGCATAACAGGGGAGGAGGCGCAGGAGCAAAGCCAAGCAGCAAGAAATGAAGAACAGACAGCTTAAGCTTGTTTACGCTGCATTTAACTTAACATGGAAGCCCTGCCTAAATACAGTTTCTCAGTAGCCTGACACATTCCCAAGGCTGTGAGCAGAAAACTAAGCTCATCAGTCTTCAGTTATGGATAGCATACATGAACTTACATATTTTATCACTAGGATCATTAGGGCATTATGAAACAGAACGACTTAGTTTCTATTCCTTTGGGATAGTTTATTTGTTTAGAATGAACATGTCCAACTGTTAAAAGCAAAGCAAGGAATAATCACTGCCAATGCTTACTCAAAACTCCTCCTCTGTGGGGAGGCAGTTCTTGTCACATTTGCCGGCAGCCCAGAAGGCTGAATAGTCATAAAGATGTAATTAATTTCTCGCTCGAAGAGGCAGTCTGTTAAAAGGGCAGAAAAGAAGCAAATTCACAGGACAGGGTGGGAAAGCTTGTGCAGCTGCTTCCTGAGCAACAAGCAAGATTTTACCTCTGTAAGACTAATTATATAACTTAATGATGTTACATAAAGTATTAACTGAAACTGAAGACCAGACTCTGATACACATTATTTCTTTAATTATTGCTGACATCAATATATTTAAAATGCACATTGATATGAAATATGTAAAGAAAAATACTTCAAAAAAGGCAAATTAATTTGAAATCTCCAGTGGCTTACCTGTTGGTGTATAATATGAAACTATACAATTTCCTTCCAGTTCTGATGGAGAACAATTCCTCTTCAAGAAGACAGACAGGACCACAGTTTCAGCTGAATCTGCCTCTAAAAACAATACAAATTTAAATCAAGTAATAAGAGCATCCAAACAAAAGTAACATGTTTTCTAGCACTTTGGGAAATACTCTACTAAATTATGATAGCCGTTTCCATAAGTCCACCTTTATCAAATCACTGGACATGTTTGTTTGTTTGGTTTTTTTAAATCCACAGATTGTAGAAGGCAAAGTAGTCTCTCGAACTTATAACTATTTTTAAGCATAACCAATAAAACAATTCAGCAACTGAACACAAAGAATAACAAAATAAATACAGTTTTATATTGTGATTTTAATATTTTACAAAGCCATCAGCCCTTTGCTCCCATCATGTGTTGAGAAAACATTGGGTTTTTTGTATTTTGCTTTCTGTCCCTGCTTTTATCTCAGCAGTGCCATTTCTACACAGACAGAATTGCCAGCAAAACAAAATGCCCCAAAAATACCACAGAATAACTGATATTTTTTTTCCCTCCATCATGAAGCTGCCACCCTGCCTCTCCTCACCTGCCATGCATCATACCAGAACCAAGGTAGCAACTCCATTCCTTTCTACTTTGTCTTCCTCCATCAAGCAGTATCCAGGTGCAGCAGAGTGCAGGCAAGGCAAATTTGTAATTGCTTTAACTGCAGTATATCTGCAAAAATGCATTCGATGGAGGCTGGGCTATACCTTTCAAACATCCTGAGAAAAAGTAATATGATACAATAGCTGTAATGGTACTACAATAATTTACCCAAATCATCAAAGCTGAACTGGTCGCAGGTCACTGCTAATGGAGCTTGTACACATACTGCCAGGTTTGGTTGCTGTGCAGTCACTCTGCTCTGTATCGTTATCTAAAGTGGCATACAGAAGTATTTAAAGGAAGCAACAAATTAATCCCTGTATAGCATAAAACAAACATAACCGTCAAAAAAGGTATGAAAAACCCACAAAGAGCAATTCAGCAACTATGTTTAAGAACTTCAGATTTCAACTTCAAAACCAATATTTTCCAATTCTTATTTACTTACAGCCGATAATGGAACACACTAACTTGAAAGGCAACAAAAAAATGGAGGGCATTTCCCATGTTCTTTGTAATTTTAACCCAAGACAAACTAATGCTAAAGTGTTACTTAGAATGTTAATATTTTGCAAGTGTCATGAGCATTTGTTCTAATGTAAATAAAAATAAAGTGTTGCTTCTTTTAGGTGACTAAAGTAAAAAACCAAAAAGATTAAAAACAAAGCTAACCAAATAAATTATTTCCTTTGAGTGCAAAGAGCGATGTATAGTCTTCTGAATAACTTCAGAGTCAAGTTCTATTAGACTTATTTATCATTTTAACATTTAAAAATGTAGAGAAAGATGCTGGACCAAGTACAACTAAACCATGCCAGTGTAAGGGAATCTGGTTCAATAAATAGTCCAGTTACCCTCTAAACCTTGCACTAAACACAGAGGGAGAACTTGCAAGGTTCTCAATTATAAGGCTCCATTGATACTCCCAGAAGATCCCTTCAAACTCAGAAATGAAAATCACAATCTTTTTCAGGCAATACTGAGGAGAAACTAATCTTGCACATGCGTGCATGCACACACCCACTTTCTTTAGAATCGGTTACAGGCAACAATCCTCATGGAGAACTGCAATTATGTGAATTTTTAAATTAGATTTTCCCAGCATTTTTTTCACTAGCAAAAGCTACGACAGTCTGTTTACAATAGAAAGCCTATTTTTGTTTATTGACAACTAAAAAGGCAGCTGAAGATAAACTTCAAATTTTGAGTAGCCAAACATTTATTACATTTGAAAAGTGTTAGAAAAATTATTTTTATAACTTCAAAGATGACACAATTCCATCCTAATAATGTTTGTGTGTCTGTTTCTTGATAAGCCTGTCAAAAATAAAACTCCAATCATTTTCCAACTTCAGCAGATGACTTGGTAGAATGACACCTTGTCATACTAAGGAGAAAAAGAGTTAATTATATATTGCATTTCAAATTTTACTCATTTTCATGATCTAAGTGAAATACACAGAAAGTGACAGGTTTGTTAAAATTTGCCATCGCTATTTGAATGCTACTGTTTGAGTTAGGCACAGTACCTTTACTGTGACTGATGGTACTGCCTCTGCTTCTACCTCACTGTCAATGGCTTTCTGTGAAGAAAGAGATGAAAACAGAGGAAATTGAGTATTACACATGAATGAATGAACACAATGAATGCAATACTACTTTCCTACCATCAACTTGGTAAACACAGAATTAACAGTAAAGGACTCATCAAAACAGATTCAAATACAGAAAATACATTTTGAGTTCCTTCTGAAAATGTAAAGCCTCTCTTTGAAATTGCCTGCAAAAAGAATATCAAAAGGTCATGAATGTGGTATATACAAGAAACTAAGACATATATACAAATATTTGAAACTGGTTTGTTTGGCACACTACTTTCCACTGCATATTTATTTAAATTCTGCCAATATATTATATACACACTATCATATAAATATATTTTGAACCTCAACAGTAAATCATAGCAGGCATCTTGCTACTCCTGCTAATTTTTATTTCAATAGGCAATTCTATCCAATTCAAAATTCATCTTGAACTTGCAGTCTACTTTATTATCTTATTTTACGCTAATATTTCATTTTGCAACAGGTCACTCCCTACATTTTAAGGAAATGTTCCCGTTTGTTTAAAACTATTTAAAGAAACACTTCACTTCTAATACAATATCAAATTCATGACTTGAACTTATACCTTCTCATGATAAAAGAGTAAATTAAGAACAATCTCATGTCCTCTACTTCCCCTCCTTTTCAACTCAATATGCCAATATAAGGTCCACGTCTACAAAGTCTCTTAGAAGTAAGGAAGTTGGTAGGCTCTCTAGGTTCTAGAAATAGGACTTTCATTCATATATTGTGCACCTTTTTTCAGTTAAAAAAACGTAGCTACTTTCATACCATTTTTTAAACAGTAAGTAGCCCTGAAAATCATTTTTGCATAAATTAGTGGCCAGAAATTACTATAGATGTTCTAGTGCAATGATTATGTTCTGAAATGTTAAGGTGAAAAGTTTTAAGACATAATATAAGCTCTCCTGTATCTTAATTTGAATTAATTTTTATAAATTACGTATGTATAGAAGATGAATAAACTAATTAGGCTGCAAGAACACAGAATATTGAATGATGCCTTGCCAGTGAAAGATTATTTCTTACCATGCATCTTTGAGTGCTTCATGTATTCTATTTTTAAAAGATCCACACAGTGACACTTCTGTTTCCCCCAAATTATTAACTGCACACCATTTGCAAATTCTCCCCACTACAAATTTACTCCAGATCTTAAGTTCTTCGTTCACTTACATTTGCTTAATCAAGCATCTAAAGGTCCCCAGACAGAAGATACTAAATATTGTTAATTATTAACAAAAGTGCATTTTAATTGATGGAAAACTGGGGGCTATGCAGAAGCTCAGTCCCACAAATATAAACACGTACTAATCACATTTTGTGATCAACCATTATCTACTCATGTACAAAACCAATGTTTTCAGTGCAATTTCCTCTTTACGCAGGCACATACAGATTCTGCATCCAAACTGGGCGAAACTTCTGCTGTGACAATTAGATCTCTGTGTTTTTCAGATTTGGGCAAAATATCTGAAACAAAGAGAAAAAGTAAATCAGCTCTCCTTTAACAAACATGCAGCTACATTTCTAAAAATAATACAGTTTCAACAGCATCAAGTTTCATATTGACATCATTATACCTAGCAGTGTAAAGGAAAAAAATAAAATGCATATGATTTTTGACTGAAGAAGCTTCCTGATTTTATAAGACTTCTACAGACAGCCTAAACCTGGATCTCATTCTGGATTTCTGATTTACAAGTGAAAAAGGATTTAGATGCATTCTGTAATAAGATTTTATGCCTACTATCCATGATCTCCAGAGACTAAAGAATTTTTAAACTTTTGTCCTCACACGCATATACTAATACGCTTATAACAAACAACTATCTCCAAAATACACACAGCACATCCCATGGCACTTGCATCTAAATAATTTGATAATGATTATGAACATAATGATACAGAAAGATTCTGTGCCTAATAGTGTAGAATTAAACATATTTTGGAAGTTCCTCTGTGTATAAAGGCATACGGAAATTTCATGTACAGAATGTTATATGGGCTTGGTTACAATACACAACCTGATGATTTCCAGGACTGTCAACATAGAAGGAAAAAAATGCTACAAACTCATTTATGATATAAAACCTTATGCAGGTTCACATATGTAAAAAAAGTTGTGAGGATTAAAAGCTAGGCACTTAAATACCATGAGGAATTACATAATCTCCTCTTAAGAAGTCCAACTCTAAGGTATTTGCGGTTTTCTGAAAAGCACTTTTATTTTTTCGTACTAAATATATTGGAAAAAGAGAAACCCAAATAAGAAATGTATAGTTCCTAAAGTAACAAACAGTAAAGACTTAATGTAAACGGGAAATTAATGTATTAATTGAATAACTGAGAGCATGAGCACATTCAGAAAGCTGCAAGAATTTTATTACACACAGGGTCCTGAAAACAACCCAGAACTAGCAGGCAGCACATTGGCTCTTTCTAACAAGAGGGTGAAGGGAAAAGATTTTGATGAAGAAGGAAAATAAGTTCTCGTTTTCTTGTGCTCAAATAAAAATGCCTCCCTTTACTGCAAGGAAAAAAAAAGCAAAACCAAACCACATTCCTCCAACACCACCTACCAAAGCAGCTTAGGCCTGTTTCATACTAGCACAGTTGCACACAACTGGTTCTGCCAATTACACATAGCTCAGCACAATCCATTCCGCTTGTACAGATAAAAAAATATCTTCCCTTTCTATCCCTTCTTAACCGTTTCTCTTCAGGTTGCTTCTTCAAGCAAACTGTGATGCAACTTCTGTCATACAGTCATTTTAGCATTAGAAATAGGACAGAGATCACAAGCAAAGTTTACATGTAAGTATCAGCTTTTTGCTCCTACTAAACTGAGACAAAACACCTATGTTTAATCACTCATGCCATCCAGACCAATGTAAGTAACATTAGATTTAAGTTAGCATAACAGTTAAGATTTTAAAATATTTAATCAGTTTATAATGTAAATCCTTATTCTTCAAAATGTATAAAACAGTTTAAGTTCAACAGTTTAATGGTCAGCACTGGACAGAAATATAAGACATCTTTGGAAATAACTATTCTAAGTTTTTTTTTTAATATGATGACCTAATGCTAAATACCTTCCATGTTCGGAAGTCAAAATGAAACAAAGAAAGATTATTTCCATATAAGGGTAGATATTTTCAAAACAGCACAACCTTACTGCACAAATGTGAATCCAAAAGACAGGAAAGTCAAGGGCTCATTTCAAAGATCATGCTTAGGAGTAACTTAATAGTGACCAGCATCCAAAAGTGGTTTGTATTCAACCAGACACGATTAGCAGTTATTTTAAGACTTTAGCTAAAGTTCTAAGAAAAAAAGCCAAAATTAAACAAAGCCAAAAAATCTGAAACTGAAAGGCATTCTTCTTAAGTAAAATCTTTTGTTGTAAAAAAGGTTTTGTCACAAGTTCTACATCCAGTTAAAGCCAAACACAACATCATTAGAGCATCTCTCCACAACGAAAAGAGCATTCATAAAAACTCATCTGAAAACACCACTGGAGCATCTTAGATCAGATGAGAAAGATTGAGGAAGAAAAATTAAGAGGAAGAAGGAATGGGAAAAAGACTAAAAATATACATAGCAAACTTGTCAGTTAAACCATGACAGTTATAAAGTTATAAAGGATAGCTATGTTTCCTTCCTCTCGCTCTAGATCTTCCACATTATATGTGAAAACCAACAGAAGTTGATTCACTTCAACTCGATGTATTCCTTCCATCATGCTTTTCTTTCCTTTGTTTATGATAGCCAGACAAAATTGTCAAATATTTATGAAGAAGGGCTGTGGCAAAAATCAATGGAATTTACCCACATCTATATGTTTAAACAATCAATTACTGGATTTATAAAATTAAAAAACCTATATTAATCTATCACAATAACAAAGTCATATGCGATTACAAAAATCAAGCTCATAACTGCAGATAAATAGTTTCTTATTTTCTAGGGATTCCAACTGTGAGCTTTTTCACTCTCTTTCACACAGAAAGCCACAACTATTTCTTTCATGCATTTTATGAACATGCTAACTATCATCAGGAAAAGATTTTAATTGGTTCTTTCTATTTGTCTAAGATTTTTCCAAAGTTTCCTGTAAAATCACGTGCTTCCAATTCCCTATATGTCAGATACACTGTTTAAAAATTCAGTTATGAAAACAAACAAAGGATCTCTGTAGAAATTAATGTGCCCTTACTTGAACAAAAACAATGCAAGTTATTAGCAATGTATGTAAATTCCAGAGTTTATCATGATCAGTTATTTGGGCTTTGATATCCCTCACTACATTCTTCAAATACAATCGCATTTTAAAGAAGTTAAAGCAACATAAAACTTGCTTTAATGAAAGTCATTCTTTGTTAATTGCATGACTAAAGCAGCCATTTGTCATAATAAAGCAGAATTTGGCAATACTTTTGTTCTTTCTGAAGGCTAAGTATATCAGAGTGTTGCTGTGAAATTCCTTAAGTTTTCTTGCCTCTGGGTAGTACATGCACTGTCAGTTTTTCCTCTAAACCCTTGCCCTAGTGAGAGTTACCTGCAACCTGACATAAATATCTTGAAAGTTCCGATAGCCATTATAAAAATACAAAGAAAAACTCTATATCCAAGGACCTTACAGTCTAGAATTTTGTTTGTATATTTTTTTATTAAAATCTAAACTTTATTAAATATTATGTTACCTACTGAAATATAATTATGGGTAAAGTATGGAAATAAAATATTTTAAAGTCCTAAAAAGAAAGCTACGTGATTAAAAGTATATACAACTATAGAAAAGGGAGAAGCATACCTTGTGTTTTTGAAGCCTCCTTGATGATTTTCTGAAGCTCTTTCATTTCAGCATCGAATTCTTCATAGTTTATTTCTCTAGAATCAACTTTAGGAGCCTGGAAGATTGAAGGATCAGTTCCAAGGTAGGAACACTGAAGATGTCCATTGTCACTCAGAGTGACTATAACACCCTTCAAGTCTCTGCATAAAAAAAAAAAAAAAAGGAAGAATCACAGAAGCAACAGCATTTAATTTATGCTGCTTCTACTGTTCCATCTACAAATACAAGAGAACTTCCTGTTTTTAATGAGATCCTTTAACCAAAAGAAAACAACGTTTATTCTTCAGTTCAGATGTGTTTATTAATATTATTCCTACTTATTGCAACCACACTTAAGAACAAATCTGTGCCAGATAGTTGACTAAAACATCACCCAAGTATCTCAGAATCCATATAATCAAGAGAGGTAAAGGAAAGGATCAGAACAAGCTGAGTAGACAGCACAGTTCTAACCTTTTTTATTCACAAATTGTTACTTAATTTTTTTTGAAGTATGGATATTTAGGTTGGTATGCAGGAAGAGTAATTAACTAAACAGAACACCAACTAAGGGAAGAGAAAGGATGCATTAGAAGAAATCACTAATGGATGGAACATGTCCACAGTGAAGACAGCAGTAGGTCTTTGATGGTATCAGTAGTTCCCCTAATCCATTCTTTGGCTGCTACTGCAGCTACTGTGCTGGGTGAAACCCTGGCTGGCTCGAAACCCTGGCTGGCTCTTCCCTGCAGGGTCTTTCTGAAAGGAAGCCACATGGATCGAGAACATTCCCCTTACACTGCTCTGGATCAATACACACGAGTGTTTTATTAGCTACACTATAGTCTCTTTTCTCTTGAGGGAACATGACTTCTTTGAACTTACTCCTACAAAAATCTCACTCATTTTGCTTATCTGATCATGTACCATGCAAAGGCAAGATTTAGGAAAGTATTTAACGAATTATGAGACAACAGGGAGAACTGCCAACATTTTACTTAACTTGAAGGTTATTCCTGAACAGAATAGGAACTGAACAGTAAAGAAAGATTAGCATAGATGTTAACAGCACAAGTTAGGAGAAAACTAACTTTCATTTTATTTTTTAAAATGCTTACTCTTAATTTAATTAATAGCTTGTAATTATTTTCATAATCATGAGGTGATACATTTATGCCAATAATCTGCTCTTATTCCATGCTTAGAATACCTTATAGCAGCAAAGACAGTTCAAATTTAATTCTTAGATATAAATCTTAATTTTGATAAGAAAGCCTAATGCACTATCCCACTAATTAAACCCACGTAAAACATTACATTCATAAGTGTTCAAACTACAATTCATAAAGAATTAACAAAAAACTCTATATGCTGATACATTTCAAGCATCTCCTCTAGTACAATCCTCATTAAAAATCAGGTAGCTATATAAAAAAATAGAATTCTCTCTAGTTTCCTATCTTGTCTTGTAGCATGGCTCCAGTACACACATATAGGAAACCTCAATCCAAAATTTACCAAAGTAATAGTAATTATGAAGGCAAACAGGTGTCACAGACTAATTTCAATAACTGACAGTTCAATAGGACAGTCCAAAATGCCTTTTTACAGAACGCTAAGGCCACAATCCCAGTGTTGGTTTCACAACTGCAATCAAATACTCTGTAAAAACTATGCTGTAACTGAAACATGAAACATATACAAACACAAACAAGCCTTTTGGAGTAATATTACCTTGTTAAATGTGTCCACAAATTTGTACATAAATAGAAACAATAAGAAAAATATGGGTAACCAGTTATAACATATGATTTATAATACATTAATTTCTCTCTTGGAATGTTTGTCAGCCAGTCAAGATTGCTTTATTTTCTCAAGCTTTTATAACAGAGGTTAAAGATAGCAGAGGGAGGGGGAGCATAATTAACAGTTTTAGAGTAGTTTCCCCACAACTACTGCACTCGTACAATATCCCTGCAAATACCATTACTTCATTTGGCACATTTTGCACACAGTCTGGACTTTCAATTACTTGTTAAATTTCTTTTATTGTAAGCTATTTTTTTATTATATATATCACACAATATTCAAAGTAATAGCAAATCTAAGGGGACACTTTAAGAGTGAGGAACTCAAAGTATGAAACAAATTATTCTGGTATCTAAAATAACTTTACAGTACAAAGCAACTCCTACACACATATGGTAATAATTTGAAAAGCTATGTTTTACTGGATTCTGGGTAATAATAATGGCATATGCTTTTTGTAGATCTTCTCTCACTAAACAAATTGCTCACAGCATAATTCTTGAAGAAATTAAAATGCTTTGCATGTTTCCAGTTATATAATACCAAACTGATAACTCAAACGATTGATTTAGAAGTTGAGTTTTGAGTTCTACTCGAATGACACAAGCTAAGCCCTGGACAACTCTTAGGACAAGGTCTGGTTACTGACACCATTTACAGCTTTAATTATTTATATTTATAATAGCAGATAAAACTTCTACCTCAATTTCAGAAGTAGTCTTAATTGATATTACTCATACCAATCATTTTAGAAAACAAGATGCTCTGCAATACTACTTTCAGTCCCTTATTGAGAATGTATTATTTATAAGCTACTGAATTAGGAAACTAATTCTTGAATTGTGCTCAAGCATTTTGAATCTAATTCTCTCCTCACTTGATCATCCTCTGAAGTAATTATATGCAAGAGCACAACTACAATAGCACTTTTTAGTTTAGTGCTTTTGAAAACCTAAATAGTTTAAAGTTTCACTACCATTTCAACGTCATTATAGCTGTAACCGTATGACGTATTTGATAAAATGCTGAAGGAAGAGCAGACTAGGAGTAAAAAACTATAAGAATTTTCTAACATGAACTAATGGAAGCAAAAGTCGAAAGCCCATCTTACTTTTATTAAACACGCACTCCAAAATCAGACCTTCAGCTGAATATTTAAGGTGGGACACAGTGCCAGCTACCACCAATTTGTAACTGCTTTTAGGTGCCTGTGGAGCACCCTCAGGCACCTTTGAAAACCCCTTCCTCATTAAAAACATCTTTTTTTCAACTTTACACCAAAACTAATATTTATGTGTGTAAGACTTCGCCATTCTGCTATTACACATGAAAACAGAATCTGTTTGCTCTCAGAAAATAAAATTCTTTTAAGGTTATTTCTATTATGTATTTAACATCGTCTGCACACTCTGCAGAGGACATGCAAACATATAATGTAAATACAGTGTTCAATTATAATATATTAAATATCGTTAAGTGGTAAATAATTTGTGTTGTTGCTTTACAGAAAGGCATTCTTCATCTTTTCCATTTATGTGATGGTTTACAATTGCTGATCTTAACAGAATACCAGACACAAATCTAGTATAAAAATTATGAAATACAAGTAAGAGGAAGAGGGAAATGAAATATGATTTCACCTTGATAATGAGTGCAAAAGCACTTCAACAAAGAGTAGTTATGACTAGAACAACAATAGGTCAACGCCTATCCCCTCTTATAAGCACTGAAAATCTGCTGAGAGTCAGAACTGAATAACACCTGAATTTGGCCACCCTGTTACCATTCTGAATGCCAGAAGGATTCTCCAGCTTCCAGGTCTTATTTTCACTTGCTACTTGGGAGTAAAGACATTTTCACTAGCACCTTTACTTGGTGACACCACACAGCAAAAAAGCAGCCTCATGACAAACTCAGACAACTCTTTACCTTGGGTAGTTTTCCCTTTGAAATTACTCTTTGCCTAAATGACCAAACGCCATCCAGCGAGACAATAAAAAGGATCACCTTCCACCAAACAACAAAATGAAAAAAACAATGGAAAAGAATTGGTTTTACTTTTACCGTCAAGTTAAAAACAAACATTACTCACAAAAGTTTGGGGCAGGGGGTCTTTTCTGCCAGACCACTAGTGCCACCTGCGGGGCAGCACAAAAAGGCTTGCAAGGACAAGACATACCTAAAAGTTACCATATCACATTAAATGAAGCACGTTTGGTTTTTTTGTTTTGTTTTTTTGTTTTTTTGGTTTTTTTTATCAGGGTTAGTATAATAGCTTGACAGTTTAAATGTAAGGGAATCTTAACAAGTTAAGATTTAACAAAGCATGAAGAGGGACAGACATCCGTGTATGACATCATCTTCTGGTTCCTCCAGGCAGGGAACACACATACTGCTACAGGCAAGCTAGACATGCGATTTAAGCTCACGCTACAGATGACATATAAAATTAATTTTTATCTGAAGGATTAAGCAACTTAGTTTCTTGTTGTTTTAAATATCAAAACAAAACTATTTCATAAGTAGTAAAGGTTTTATTCAAAATTAAAGTAGCCAGCTATGCAAAATGCAGATTTAAATTAAAATTAGTATTTGTCACAAAGTAGAATAAAAACAGGATTAAAAACAGGATATTCATAGTGATGACATGGGCCTCCAGGAATATATGATTTGCTTTAGGAAAGAAAAAAAAAAAAAAAAAAAAGAAAAAAAAAAGTAAAGAGCTCTGAAGTGTAATATATTCAAGGAAAAGTTCAGAAATTCCACTTTGCTTTTCTTATGATCACAGTTCCATATCTAAGACACTTATTGGCATTATCTGAATTGAAAATGAATGTGGGGACTGATAAGGAAACCTGATTACTAAAAATAAGGGTGCAGCCTCCAAATAAGAAGAAACTGAAGAAATTACATTATTATTTCATTTATGACAGTACCAGTGTCAGTACTAAGGAAGAAATTAAGACCAACTGTGACACACCTAAAACATCTCCATGCTTCGCTCCCTCTGAGAGCTACTCAAGCAGTACGTAATTCTTCATTTGCACCTCTTTCACCTGAAGTCTAAAATCTGTTTCAAGGCCAGACTCCCTCACTGGCAGACAGGTATACAGCAGGTTCCAAAGGCTCAAAGGCTATACACCAAAAGGCAGCAGCTATGGCATCACGAATACACAATCTGGAGGGCCTCAAAAGTTTATCCTTCATCTAAACCTTCTCTTCTCCCACTTCAGAACAGTGGTTAGAGTTCATTTCACTCCAGGCAAGCTGGAGAGGCCCCTAGCACCTCTGCTTCCAGCCATAAAGAGATGCAAGGTGCTATACGGATAAAATCGACACTCTAGTAAGTTTATTGTTTAGATAAAACTTATTCTTAATGGTTGGCTTTATATAAACTAATACTAGACAGTACACCAGGAAAATTAGACTACTCACAGACTACAAAGAGGCTAACAATAACCACTACGTGCCTTTACTACAGATTTATTCTGAAATACTTACATAACTTTAAATAAAAACACTAAATGCAAATTAATTTCCACTTCTTTCTCCTCACAGTTTGACAGTGATGTGCCTGCAAGCTTCAAAATTCACCAGCATTTCAGGCAGGAAAAAGTGCATACACTATTACTTGTAACAAAACCCATCATTGTCCCTTCACTCTTGTAAAGAGCAAAGCTGGTGTTTAAAAGCATCTCTGGTACTTTGCACTGCTAGCTGGCTCTCATCCCCATAGCTTAACATCCACATCCTACCTGCTGGTCCTCATACAAAAAAACGTCTTTCATGTTAATAGCATAATAATCAAGACCTTCAAAATCAACAGCCTTAGACTGTCCAGAATTGTTTTTCAAACAAGATGTCCAGCACTTCCACGGGCAGAGCAAGTGTCATAATACATCCATAAACTCCAGCCTACTGCTCAAAACCCAACTCCAAGACTGAGTTCAGAACCCAATACAGTTATATTCTACTCTATCACAACGTGAACAGGCACAGAGAAATTGCAGGTTAGTCAAAAAAAAAAAAAAGCCATTTGTTTAAAAGTAAGTATTTTACTTTAAATACTAGAGGGGAAGTTACTTGCTTTCTTGTTCTTGAGCAGTTAAAATTTCCACTTTCAAGGCTTTCTCTAGAACCATGAGGGTAGGAATATTTTAAGTGTTATTCTAAGTTGAACCCCTTACAAAACCATATGACTGTAAAAAGTAGGCTTTTTCAAAAAGCAAATAAGTGACATGCAATAAAACTAGGAGAACCAGCAATACGGGCATGTGCTTAACATCATACAGTAAATATTGCCATCTCTTGACAATTCAGTGGCAATTTAGTGACAAAAAACAAATGCAACCTTTTTTTTTTTCTTAAAACCATTTCTTTAAAATACAACTATATTTAAGTAGAAAGATCCTAGAATTCTCTGCACTTAATTTCTCAGATCAGGCAACATTCTTACAGAATACTCAAATAAAAATTTATATATATACACACACATGTATATAGCTGAACAGTTCATACCGTGCGTCATAACTGGCATTGCTTCTTTTACAGTACTACTATACAGAAAAAGGAAAGATCTTTCAACAAACTATAAAGTTTGATTCCTGCAGTTTTCTTTCCATAAAACCATGTAATAAGTGCTAAGTTTTGCTAGTTTTATATGTAAGTTTTGCCATTTTTATACAGTGATTCTTTAACAGTTGTGGTAGCTGTGGTGATGTCAGTTATAATAAGGAATAACAGATGGGCTGGAATGAAGAACAAAGTATTTTCAAGCATCTGGATAGCTAAGAAATTAAATTAGAATGGTTTTATTTTCACTCCACCCACTATTACCCTCTATGTGATTGCACTTTTACACCTTATATACTTAATTCAACTACAATATTTCTTCATACTTTTTCCGGATAAATTCAGTTCCGGTTGCCTTTCTGCTGTTTGGAGAGCCCACCTACACAAAGTACATTCACCTAACCACCCAATGTACTATGATTCTGTGCCAGAGAAGAAGTTTTAATTTGAAGTTCATATTTGGACCAGGCCACTATTTTCTCACTTGGAAACTGATAGCAGATTTTAGTTTTCTTTAAAAAGTACTGGAAGCTAAAACTACATAAAGCACATTTTCAACCAATGGCTATACACCAGCATTCTTAACTCAAATATTTTGACTCGCGTACCTCATTTAAATTAAACTGATCAGTCTGTTGGGCTACATATGAGTTCAAATCTGGGAATTAATCCTGTGTCAAAACAAAGAATTTGAACATCAGCTTATGTTCTCTTCTTTACGAAGACAGGTTGCTGAATCAGAGACTTTAGATAAAAACTCCTTCAGATAAAGTACCATGCAGTTATAAGCATATGAACTACGTCACACTCAAGCTACTACTCATATACAGAAGACAAGTCTTGGTTCTATGAAGCCAGTGAACAACAGTCTTCAGGAACTTTATATCTCATTAGACGAATCAGTATACAAACCACACATTTCTCACTAGCCATTCTAATATTATGAAATACTAATAAATCAGAAAACCCAAAAGGAGTATTGTATTAAACATTTTCCTAGAAGGCAAAAAAGTTATTCTCTCCATGGATATATGCTCCAATAATTGTAAAATTCTTAATTGCTTGGTGCCGAGGTAAAGATGGGATTGTTTTTAAATGCAAAAAACACAATAAATGCCTCTTTCAGTATTGTGTTCCCCTTCAAAACTCAAACTGACTAGCAATCCTGAAGTCCAGCAGCACATATCACGTGGCTTATGCTTGAAGTGCACTGGAGATGGAATAAGGACAACCTCTACCACAGTCACCAGAGCAATACTTCCCAGCCTTGCAATCAAGCTGCAGACTAATGGGGAGAGACTGGGCAGGAAGAGAGTACTGAATACACAGTAAGCTACTAAGCCATAAAAACCACCCAACCCTTCCTCACATTCTTTTGAGCCTAGAGTTAAAGTATCAGGAATTTTTTTGCAGGCATTCATTGTTGCTCATATGATCCTCAAATAGCCAAGGCAAACAATAACACTGACAGTTCAAGGGTGGCACATCAGACCACCAAGCCAAAAATACCCTCCCACTGTGATCTGTAAGTATCCTTAAGTGGTCATCTCTGGTTACAAAGAATGAATGCCACATGCCTGTAGTAGTACATGGCAAAACAGAAAAGTCAAACACAGGTAGCAAGAAATCACTACCTTTAAGCAAAACAGGCTGGAAATTTCCTGGTACATCTTTTTACACTGGTCATCTGTTATGCAACTTACACGTGCATTTATTAGAAAAGATACAAGAAAAAAGGAAAGAGGCAAGTAGGAGTAAAATGAAAACTCAGCACAAAGCAAGAGACTATTGCTGCAGTAAATCAGAAGTCACTGTCTCCAAAACCAACTTGTAAGTATTTAAAAATATTGTAAAATACTCTCTTGTAATGCACCTGTGTAACCGTAACACAAGTGGGGATTTTCAAAATGACAGGAAAGTGAAGTAGCCATGGCTATCAGCACCACATAGAATACAAATATTCAAATATTAACATGATCACATACAAAATTAATTTTCTGAAGTAACCTTCATTAGCCAAAGATTCTTGGCTTTTCATTATTCTGCAAGGGGACGTACTTACACAAGAACATCAGAAATTCCAGGCCTACTGAATTACTTTGTCTTACAAGTAGTAGGCAAATAGAACACTACTACAGCATCTTAAGTCAGTAACCTTGAAGTGATTCAGTAAGCTGCAGTATTTCCTCATCTCAGCCTACACAATGCAACTTTGAATTTATTACTTTAAGTCTCACAGTAAAATCCATAATAAAATATGTAACTGCACAAGTCAAAACATGAACATGAATAGCCTATGGGTAGCTTGCTTTAACAGCTGGCTGATAAATACATTACTAAGTTATATAGTCTTAATGAGCTGGTGGTTCACAACAGTGATGTCAGGAGTTCAAGCATGACCCTTATAGCCAAGACTGCAGT
Source organism: Pterocles gutturalis (assembly GCF_000699245.1). NCBI lineage: Eukaryota > Metazoa > Chordata > Aves > Pterocliformes > Pteroclidae > Pterocles > Pterocles gutturalis. The sequence goes on along the minus strand of NW_010110031.1, from coordinate 40,234 downwards.
GGTCATACTTGGAGGAGCAATAACAAAAAATTACCTAAGTATATCTCAGATACCATAGCCAGCTCTAGTGCTAGCAATTAGCAGAAAAAAAAAAAAAATCACTTGATTGTAAACTAAGCAAAACAGAATCAGTGGGGAAGACATGAAACCCTGTGATATTTTTATGGGATTATTCCTCAGTATAAGTATAGGCAGACCTGAAGTTCATAAAGAGCTGAAATGTGGATAAAGCTTACTAAGTAACCCAACTTGCCACCTTGAACATATAAAGTCTACTTTTATTTTCTGCTTCTTGTATAGAGAAGAAAATTATTTTTTTCCCCATCTCAAGTAATGAAAATCTATTTACTAGCTTAACTCAAGCTGAAAAGTTCAGTTCTGGAAATTTAATATTTTAAGAAACTCATAAATTCTCATTCTTTAAAGGTGATAAATTACTTCTGCACAAAAAAACCTTTCCAGACTGCTTTATGTTTCCTCTTCAGAAAAAATGCTGTTCCATTACTAAGTAAAATGATATTTATCTGTCAAATAAATGAAAGTGAAAGCAAATATTGTAGTAACGTTCACCAACTTGTCCACATCTGTCAACTCCTCGTAATAAAAAGAACTTCACATTTTACAAGGCATACATGTCATTTTGTGGTTTATTTGCTTCAAGAAACTTTCTTCCATGAAGAACAGTCCTTCTGCTCACAGATACAGTAGTACATATAAATACTCACAATAGAAAGTTGGTTCCCATATTCTAATTCCCAGATGTAGCTCCCAAAAGCAAGGGGCACCACATGTGCAAAGCATACAAATACCTATAGACAAGCACTACAGGTGGCTCTGAAGTTTTTTCTTTTGGGTATTTCTAACCAAATTCCAATGTGGTAGAAGGTGAAAATGTCCTTCATTTAAACACTAAGTTCACTGATAAACTGATGCCTAAAGTAGTACGAGTCCCCAGGAGATTAAATAGGGAAGGAAGAAATATTTTTCCCACAATACATCCGCTAAACCTTGGTTTACTGTTAGAACTATGCCTGCTGATAAATTCCACATGAAATCAAATTTTGGTTTTTTTACTATATAGATACCACCAGACTTCATTTCTTGATGGATAGGTGAAAGCACAAAGAACTAAACTTAGGGACATCATGAAATACTGGCTTGAAAAAAAGAAGTATTTGAGAAAGTCTGCAGTTTATTTCAGTTTAAAAGAAAAAAGTTAGGCTAACTTTTAGCATTCACAGGCTTATCAGATATGACTTGAAGGATGTGTACAAACAAAACCAAGTAACAAAATTAAGACTCGAACTTCAAAAATGTTCAGAAGAAACAAAGTCCCCAAAGGAAAGGCTTCACGCTTTCCTACTACAAAAACAGGCTTGTAACTTGGAAGTGATCAGAACAGAAATCCCTTTAATGCTCTATGTGTTTTTAGCTCAACTCACAGTGGCATTTCAGATGTTTGTGATGGAAACATCCCTGAGGCTAGCAACACGAGATATTTTGCTTCGGACTAAATGCACCTTAACATAATGTTCTAGTTTCAGGCCAGCTGGGTCAGAGTAATACTTAGTGCAATCAATCAGCCATTAAAACATGGTACTCTTAGGAGCAGCTCTGCCAACCGAGTCAGCGTCAAATAAATAGAAAAGTAGCTAAGTATTTTAATCTACTCCAAGGACCTTTTATGGTCAAGCATATGGAGACAGGATAGCTCAGGCACAGAAAAACAAATACGACTTGTGATGGGCCCTTAAAAACTTTCTGCTCCTTTCTGAACAAGTTATTTCAGATGATTCAGACAAACACAACCCACCGTTTCGGTGGGAGAGTATTAAGTCACTTGCCTTTACAGGCTCAAATCTCTGCCAATAGGAAAAAAATTATTTTCATATGAGGTGCTTTAGCCTAGGAACTACATTCTTATGGGCTTGCTCCCCACACAATTACCTGAATTATGAGGGGGGTGGAAGAGAGAGAGAAAAAAAAATACCTAACACATTTCAAGAAGCATCAAAAAGTGACAAAATCATAGAACTGATCATCATTAAGAAGAAATTTTTCACTGTGCGGGTGGTGAGGCAGTGGCCCAGGTTGCCCAGAGAAGCTGTGGATGCCCCATCCCTGGAGGGGTTCAAGGCCAGGCTGGATGAGGCTTTGAGCAACCTGGGCTAGTGGGAGGTGTCCCTGCCTATGGCAGGGGGTTGGAACTCGATGATCTTTAAGGCTCCTTCCAACCCAAACCATTCTGTGATTCTATGATTCTATCTATGAACGTAAGAGATACTGCTCATTAAATTTCCTTTGCAAAGGAGATGTGGAGGCACAAGAAAGGTCTTAGAAAAGAGGCCTCTGATGAAACAGAAAAATGGAAAATAAAGGGCAAGAAAAAAGGGAATGGACTTTAAAGTCAATGCTAAGAAGATATTTATATTATTATGGTGGATACCAAGCAAACGCTGCTGCTCACAATTACCATTTCAACACTGAAAATTTGAGGGAAGTAGGAATGCTTGTAATTCCTTTATGTAACTTCCCAGATTTCAGCTGTTCTAACTGCAGCATATGGACAGTTTCCCTTCAAACCCCTCTAGAAAGGTTTTTTAAAATTGGTTTGTTTCAGTTTTTTTAAATCAACTCAGGCAGAACACTAAACCATTTTCTTCAAGAGTTTCAGCTTCAGTGAGAATGCTTTTGCAGGGCCATAACTTTAAGGATGGCAATGCAGGGCATGCAAAAATGTAACTGTTTAAGCAGGGTTATCAATGGGAAGATGACTTTACGCTGAGACAAAGTCCTAAAGAGTTTAAATTAATACAAATTGTCAATGGAAGTGTTTATACCTCTGAAGCAACCCAGGCAGTGTTAAGCATGTATCCCTTGATATTAAAATAATGTCATAAACATAACTACTATACATTAACAGAACCAGAATATAAGCTTCCAACAAAATAAGAGACAAACCGCTATAACAATGATTAGAACTGAACTTCCAGTTCAGTGATCATAGTCACAGACATCTTCAGACAAAACCCAGAATAAGATAAACCCTAAAATGTTTGCCTGTAATACAACTTTCTTATCACAAGCTTTTATAAGAAACTTTCAATTTCCTGACAGAGAACATTCAGGTTTCAACAGAAGGCAAAAAAATTTAGTTCAGCAGCTGAAAAGTACAATAGTTCTAGAGTGCAGAGACACCTCACCAAAAATGCGATAAGTAACCACTTAGCTTTGATTCTATTTTTCCTTGCACAGTTCTGCAAATGTGATGGAAATCAACCAGTTTATGCCAGAATTTAATGCCAAATGTTGTAGTGTGTTATAATCATTATTTACATACTGGTATTGCAATAGGGAACTAATGCATTTCACATTATTGTAAGAGGAAAAATCAGTTCATAAAGAATAAGGAGGGGCAGACACTAGAAACTCAAGTTACTTAGCTAGAATTCTCCAAAGCACTTGAACAGTTGATATTAGAAGTAGACTATCAAATTATAGAATAAAAGTATATGACTGCCTTTATGAGGCAATTACTACCCCTGCCCCAAGAGATTTACACTAAATAGTTTCTAATAATGCATTTCTTATCCAGCAAGCCAGAGCCACACATTAGAAGTAGGAGACACTATGCCAACAAGGAAATACAGATGAACATACATGATCTGTGGAGACAACTGCTTTCAGAACGCTCCATTTACTTTGTAAGCATTATTGCAATAAAAGTGGAAAGGATGTGAAAGTAATTAATTGACATACGTCATATTTAAGGCACTTCAACCTCTCAGCAGTGTAGGATTAACAACTCTATGCCTATTAAAGTACTTAATATTACTTATGTTACAGTAGTGCCCAGAGGCCCCAAGACTGAGGCCTCTCTTGAGTGGAGTATTAGAAAATCATTATCACATTGACTCACAAAGAATTCCCTTTCAAATTATTAAAAAAAAAAAAAGAAGTATGTTTTGTTTAAGCCAAGTTGCTACCTCTTTAAGCTTTACTACAGTTTTTGCTGTTTAGCTCATCTTTATTTTTAAAGTCAAAAAGAAGTACAAGCACACCACATATTTTTAAACAGAAAGACAGAAGCATAGCTCTGAAACACACTCCTCCCTGCCTTAGAGGCCATTGGGTCTAGACACACAGATGTTCCTTAATTTATCAGCACCTGTATAAAGAGGTCTGTAAAACTAGATTGCTGTCCCTCCACCCTCTAGAGAACAAAATCCCAAATCAAACCCTAGCATTACCAGGTCTGTGGGAATTCTGAATCTAACCAGCAAAATTATCTGGGAAAAATTAGTAGGCTCTCAAAATTCTCACTGAGATCAAACTATTGAGTGTTAAAGTTCACATGGAACAGGCAAAATCTGCATAAACTTCTTAGAGGCATTACTGAAACAGATGGTTCAATAATACAAGTTTCCAAACAAATAATTGTACATACAAATGTTAGTCCAATCTGCTGTTGTAGAAATCAATGTCTTTTTCAAATTTTTTTCTGACACAAGTATTTTTTCCAAACTTCAAAAGCTGTCATATCGTGCATAATTAACTTTTGGTTTTTATTAACTGGCCCACCGAGACTATTCATTATATTTTACTTGTAAGACGTGTTGGATGAGAGTCAGCACAACTTTATGCAGAGAGTCTAAAAAAAATTTAAATTCTAATTTCAAAAAATCATCAGGAAACCATTAGTACCAAACAAAACACAAACATCCCTCAGATTACTCTGCACAACTCAGTAAAGCTAGTTACTCAGTTGTTGCATTTTCATCTGTTATGAGATAAAACATACAACATGATCAATGATTCAACAGTCCAGTGCATATTGGCACAGCAACCACAAGCCTGCTGGAGTTCAGAAGTAATATACCTGGACTTCTGCAGTAGAAGGACACTACCATCAATCCCCTGCCCAACCAGTTTTCCCCTGACCTGTCTTATGCGTATTTTACAAAAAGTTTTGGTCCGTTGCAGAGCAATCCTGAACAATTTAATCAGTTCCTTAATTTCAACAGTTTAACATTGAGGTTGAATAATCTGTTCCAACAAATCATCTCTGGAATTCATATGCTCCTAAATGCTCAATCAAGAACAGATTTGCAGTGAGATTCCCTATCTTCCTGCCTCACAGAAGGATCTTACCAGATTGTAAAGCTTCACTTTTTATTCTCTTAAAGAAGAAACTACTCGACTGGAGGTATGAGACCCCAGGCTCTACCTTCACTCAAGAAAAACAGGAAATCTAAAGCACAGTACATCAATTCTGCTATTCTTCTAGAATTAACAGTATGCCCATAAATGAAATGAAAATTTTAAAAAACAAACACTTGGGACTTTCCTTTTACAATTCACCTCATTTTGTTACATAACTCAGAATTGTTTGTTAGGATCTATAAGCAAATTTTACAACTGAAAATCAATCCGAAAAAAGTGAACTTTAATAAGTTACTTACTGTAAATGTGCTACTTTTACTGATACAGGAATGTGGGGAAGTTGAGTGGCCCATTTCAGTGTAACATCTTGATAAACATTCAACATTTTACTGTGGTTTCCAAGTAGAGTGTTTATTGTTCCTTCTTTCACTGTTAAAGACATAAAACCAGTTGTAGGATGAAAGATTTTCAAAAGCTAGTACTTTTCTTTGAGGCTTATAGGATTACACGATTTTTTTTTTTCCTTTTAGGCCATTGCTTGTTATAAATTAATTTAGTATAATTAAAGTGTCAAAAGTTATGAACGTTACATTGACAATAACCATGGATATATGTGGATACCAATTATGGATACCAATTTCAATTGCATACTACACATGCCGCAAGTTTCCAAGGTTCTAGCCAGCCGTGTTTGGTAATTTAAAACATGACTAACAAAGACTCATAATTGCCATGTTAGCATGCCAGGATAAATATGACAAAATACACATAGGTTAAATACCAGCTATGTATACTCTTCATTAATTCACTGACCTGTGAATATTGATCAAAGGTGTATGAATTTCTAGGTTTTATTTATAGCATAACTTAGAAAGTATAAAATATGAAGATTGTTAAGTTCATATTTATAAAGTCTAAAATGATATTTTAAGTCTAAAATAAGATATGGTATCAAAAATTTATAAAATAGTTTTTGAAATATTAACACAGAACAGGTATTAAGAACCTGTAGTTCTACAGTGGCATTCAACCAAGTTGCTTCTATACAATGTAACAAGTTAGTTAAAAAAATCAAATAAATTTACTGTTAGGAGATGAAAGTTTACTCTTCCAATATCTCTCATTCTTCCATGTTTGTTGCTTTGATAGCCTGGGCAAACTGACTCAAACACTAGACAAGTACCTCAATTTGGTGAGGAGAAAATAACTATATAGATTCTAAAAATTATGACACTTCACTCTCAGTAACATTTGAAAATAAACCTGCTTCATCCAAAAAGAGTGCTCCAGTTCCACAGAGTTTCTACAAATCAAGAGCTTATTCATATAAATATATTTATTCAGTGGAAAAAAAAATTCTTATCTGTAAAAGTAATCAAACTAAAGTTGAATTTTCTTTTACAAACCTGAACAATAAGGAATGAAGCAACTTGGACTATAATCAAGCTTTTTCATGAATCGAATTTGCCCATTATCCTTGAGGCAAAAGAAGTTTCTTTCACCAAGCACAAAAACAGAAGACACTGCTTGATTAAAGGACACAACACGTATATCCAGTGCTTGTTCTCCAATGTTTAAAACCCAATCCACCTTCAAAAGAAAAAACATGCTCCAGAGATCAGTTGTCAGCTGCATATTAGAGACAGAACTTATAGACAAGGCTTACAACTCATCAAGTTACATGAATATTATTAACAGATAGAAAAGCAAAATCAAGGTCTTTTTTTGAAGGAGAAAAATATTAGTTACCCTCTTACTTTGAAGGTAGTTAATTACTTTCCTGATTGTGAGTAAAGCAGCAAAAACACTATCCACTTTTTGAAATAGTCATGGATTGACGGCTACAGAGTTCACTTAAGTATATTTAAATTTTACATATCCCATTCAAAATGAAAACACTTTATACTTTAACTATTATAAATACAAGAAGAGTATTAGAATCATTTAAATCTGCCTCTGTACAAGTCCTTAATATCTAAGGGCAATGTTAGAGAGCAAAAGGTGATAACTTATTCTTCCAATACATGTAAATGGAAAAATAGACAAAGTTTTAGGTGTGTAAACCAACATTCATGCTTGCAGTCACTAATGTACACCCTTCAATCTGAAGAACACTTGTGTATGTGATAGCTTGCCTACTTTCCCAACTACATATATTGACACAATAAACAACTACTTACAAATCCCTCCTTGCCTATATCTGTACATCTTCAAACAATACTATTGCTTATTGATATTTCATTGGTTTGTTATTTCAGCTCTTCTGAGAAATTCCAACTAACTCACACATGCAAAAATTGCTTCTGACTGCCGCCAAGCTGGTTAAACAGAAATTCAGAATTTCCGAAGTCAACAAATACCAAAGTTCAACTGTCAGCACTTCCTATATGAACAGCATCAATCATTTTGGTAAAAGAAAATAGAATGTGTTAGTAAACATACTGGCATATCTGATATGTGAAGCTGGAAGTGCCGTCTTAAAAGTCAAAGGGAACAAAAAGCCAGGCTTATTACATTGGTCTCCACGTATGCTTCTCATTTTAGGTTAAAAAAAAATGTATTTACTTTGCAGCATATCTGATGAAGTGTCAACCTTTCTTCTTTAAAAAATTACATCTTCTCCTAATTCAAAATGTAGGATTCTGACTGACTGACAGTTTGAAAAAGTTCTACGACTAGCCATTGGAAGAAAGATGCTCTCCCAGTATTTTACTATCATGCCTGAAATACGCTGAATCTTGCATTTTATGCAGTGAATTTAGCAGACAAGCAATTCTACTGCAGGACCACAGAGAATTAAATTCTCTGCTTATTAATAAGAGGTAGATCAAATATGAAATAACTTTGCCACAGGGACCTCCTGAAGACAATTAAATCCACAGATTTTTGACAAAAAGAGTCTAGGACTGACTATTTATGGAAACATTTTTCATCACTGAGTTTTCTCTAAGTACGAAGGACTCCCCAAGTAGAATGAGGTTAATTTTGTAAATTCAAAACAAAGTCACAGACTTAAATTAAAAACATGACCAATATTTCAAGTGTACCTATTTATCTACTTTACTACAGTTTAGGTTCTGTATTACAAAGACTGCCTTAGAAACAGTTATTTCTAGTACACAGCTCTCTTTTTTTTTTTCTCTCAGAACAATAGTGAGTTTTAAGGCCCAACCTTAAACAACTGAAGCCCAAAGAAATCTTAACTGAAATCTACTGGAGTCTTTCCACTGCCTTTAATGGCAACTGGATCAGGTCCTTTGTCAGCAGACAATGTTTCCATTTGTTACTTAGCATTGGTCTTTTTAACATGCATGCAGGGTACCATACAGGTTACGTAAAATAAACGGGTTTTACCACAAGTCTTTTTCCAGAACTAAGTTTTTGCTGTTCTGGTTCTTGTCTTTCATCAGCATCTGTCGCAAATGCCAGCACTTGGTATCTGTTATAGGAGGTTTTAAGAAGTAAAAGAAAAAAACAACACACATCTTTGTTGTTAATACCTTAAGTAAAAAATAAAATATAATTATATTATGAGTATACATTCACAGTAAAAGCACAGTCTAAAAGGATTGTTAGGAAGCCTACTGCAACGCATCTATCATCATCAAAGATATTAAAATAAATATCACTGTAGGATAACAGCTAAGTGTAAAGGCAGAAATTAAAACAAACATTTCTATTCAGATTTTATCTAGTGTTAAAATAAATTCAACAGCTAAATATATTAGATAGAAATCTAGACCACAAAGAAGACAGAGCAAGAAACCAATATATTTTCAAACTGTGAAATTAGGATTCTATTAAAAAATAAACTTTTTTGCTCTCATTAAGCTTTAAAAAAAAACCTCCTATACTATCCTGAAATACAATCTGCTACATCTAATAGTTACACTCTCAAGCACATCCATTAGGTAAACTGTTTCCAATCCAAGACATAACAGTAAACTGGCACCAGTAGTTGGCACATCTAGCAAAAGATGGGAGGTTTTGGGGTTTGAGGTTTTCTTATTATTTTGTAACTGCCAGCCAACCACACTAGGAAAAATTGTCAATTAAGGCATTTGAACAAAAGTTGTCAACTGCTATAAAAGCTCCACACACCTATCTGTCCTAAATTACACCTGTGCAATCCTCAGTTTTCAAACTGTGTCCTCACTGATTCTTCTGGAACTATTTCTTTCCTGAATTTGTGCTGGTGTCCTAACGTACTGAACTACCCTATTCCCGACGTAGCACATTAGATAATCTGTAAAATACTAAAGTTTGCTAGGAAAGCGAAATGACAAAAAAAAAAAAAAAAAAAACCCCAAAAAAAAAAACACAACACTTATGCAAAAGATAGCATTTGATTCTGTAAAGTCATGGAGTGCCATCAGCTCTCCATAATTATAATTTTATTAACTACTCCGGGACTAATACATAGTTTTCAAACCAAACCCCCATTGAACATATGTATTGATATTTACATACCAACTACCTGCATACGAATCCTTCACAACACAAAACTCTGGCCACAGATGACCAACACAAACTTCCAATTCAGCTATCACATCAAGTATAGAATCATTTAAATAAGAGACATTTTGCTTTTAGATCTTGAAAGAATTCAGAATCAACACAGGAAATATTGCTTTCAAACAAAGGCATTGGTCTGTATGAGCTATAGGAAGATGGATATGAGCTATGGAAGATGGCAACTTGTTCTGCTAAAAACACTGGCTAGAACTGCTTTTTTTTTTCTCTTACTATAATAAGAAAAAAACATGTTTAAAACAACCATAAAAATAACCTCTTCTCTCCTTACCATTTCTATTTCCTTCACTTTTGAAGGATTACTTAACCCTGTTCTAATGTCCTAATAGTTCAGACACACACCAGAGGCCAGTACCACAGTCTTAGCACTTGGCACTAAAGACCAATAACCAGACTCCAAGTGAAAAATTTCTTTAAAACTACACCCTCCTACAATAAAGACACCACACTTGTGAATCAGTGACAGACTGAAGAAAAATTTTAGCTACTTAATACAAACCCCTACTCGTCCCACTTCCTCTAAGGTATTATGAAAGCATCCCCCTTTGTCCACTTGACCCTATGCCCTATAGCATCACTTACACGCTGGATTTAGCGCCTATCCCTCATTCTAGTATTCAAGGAGGTTAAGAAGCCTCCTCTGCCACTTTGTCAGGTGGATTCCATCTCTTTCCCCAGCCCTCACTCCTTGGAGAGGATCCTATGCTCATAAAAGCCAAAGCCTTGTCTCAAATCTCTTCTGAAAACTGAACAGATTCATCAGACTGGCACCTATTTGCATCAACATAAAAGTCACGGTGAAACAACTGGATGGAACATCTTGCACAAGCAGCCTAGTGTAGACAACACTGAAAGCACAGATGAGATTGAACTGAAGCAGGGAAAAATCTGTCACTTGCAGGACAGCACGATGTGCCTTGATAAGCTAGTAAACTTAACACATTTATACAAATAAAATAGGACCATTAAGTCCTCAGGACACACGGTGTGCTTTCTTCTATGACTGTACAGAGACAGTAATCACTCAACAACATACAACATGTTGTTTTTCTTCTTTCTTGCAACTACCTATTATGTGCTTTGGTATACAATATTACTAAAGTCAATAAAAATTAGACATGATTATTTTTAATTTGCTTACGTACTAAATGATAGCACCAAAATATGCTATAATTACTGGGCACGAACACATACTTGTAACTCTCCACCTGTCGACAAGACGACACTGTAATGAAAGAATCTGTTCGAGAGCTGTAAGCCAAAGGACCAGGCAGAAGAAAACCAGGTAAAAAACGGCCAAAAGCATAGCTTTCCTGTTCAAACAACATGAGCATCCCATCCATGGACTGTATGCATATGAAAAACCCACCTAAAGAAAAAAAAAAGAAAAAAAATAGAAAGGAAATAAAGCAATGTTATTTATATAGTTTTAATCCTAAAATTGTTAGTAAATTGAAATTGCACTCATATGCAATCCTAACAAAATTAAGATTAATTTTAATTTACGTGAGTGTTTACTATGAGGAAGAACACTATTCCAACCTCAGCAAAAGCTTACTTAATAAAATAACTAGATTTTGGGGGTAATAACATTCAGAATATATTAAGAGCAAAAGAAGAGTTAGATATTTTATTTCAAACCATAATTCCTAAAGATATAACTATTATAATTTCAGTTTAAAGAAGTGTTTCAATACTCCCAAAACCCCAAATTATTCTGGTTCTTAAATGCCTTTATACCTTAGAAGCAGTCATAACAACTGTGGCTTAAAAATAACCTATTCTACCCTTTCAAGTCTACTTAAGCAACATAACAGAAAGACCTACAAATAAGCACTGTTGTGAAAATAATACAATGGTGAATTTTTCCTTATGTTTCTGTCTTCAAGGAAAGGAAAAACAGAACAGGCCCACTTCATGTTACCAATAAGACTAAAAAAAAATTAGCATTAAAAAATTCAGCTTGGAGTCACTACTTTAAGCCTCGTCCATTATTCATCAGCCTCAGACATGACTTGTCATGCCTCAAGTACACCAATCTAAATTCAGAGTCTCATTTGGAAGACTTCTGAGATCAGAACCTGATTATGCAGTTTGCTTTTCATATACAAGGGCAACAATTCAAACAAAGACTATTTTCCATGCATTCAAAGAGAGCTATACAAGCAAGACTAACATCTTCTGAAGTTGATAGAAGTGTCTCTCCTGAATTCAGAGATCAACCCCTATTTTGCAAACAAAACATTAAATACTTGTACTTCAAAATGCCTGTTCACCTCCATTAAAACGCTCCATTGCATCTCAGGAATTGTTCTATATGCATGAAGGACCCAAACAAATTGTCTGTTCACTAAGCTCCATCCTCAATCCTTTAAGAATTGTTTTCTAACACAGGAAAGTGAAGCAAAACAAAAATAGACTACAACTTCATTCTTACACTTAGATAAAGGTAAAAAAGATCAAAGAGATATTCAGTAGCTGAAAAAGCAACAAATGTATAGTGGAAAACATTGTTCATCTCCACCGTGATTCTTCATAGAAACTTTAACTACTTAATAAATAGCAGTGTAACAGGTCAGCATTACATCATGTTATACAACAAAATTTAGCTTAAGGCAAGAACAGAAGAAAAAAAAAAAGCAAAAGGAAGGTAAATCAGATGGGTCCTTTCCACTTGGCCCTCCCTCCTTCCTTTTTTCAGATTTTCCCATTTCCTAAAAATTAAGTTCCCCCATCCTTCTTTCAGGTTCTCCTCTATAATCCACTACATGTTCTGTAAACCCTGCTGCAAACATCAGCGATTTGATAGGATGGACATTTGAAAGTGTAATTCACGGTGTTCATTTGGTAGAGACAAAGCTGAATCCTTCAGTCTCTAGCAAAAAAAGTTAAAATACTCCAATTCTTCACATCAATGACCATGCAGATAGAACTGCAAGAAAAATTCAACAGTGTAATTTCAGGAACATTGATGGCATTTAAAGCACACAATCACAACACCTGTTTCTTCCCTTATGGTCTACATAGACCTTTTCTGAAAGCCTTAAAGGTCATTCTTATTTAGTGGAGTTTAGTAGGTTTTGTCTGTTTGAAAACTCCTAAAGTGCATACATTTTGAGGGATAACATTAACTGACAATATCAAACACTTAAACTTTGCTTTAGCAAGGTAGTAATAGCATTTCCAAATGACAAATTAATAAATTAAAATATATTAAAAATATAGAAAAAATTTTATCCACCATTGGAAAAATCTCTTCTTCCTTATATTAAACATGAGAAGGACTCTGTAAATCAAGAATCCTTGATGGTTTCAAAAAGAAACTTTGCTAAGAAACAATGAAAAGTCTTCTTCCTAAGCTGAAGAATACCAGAATCTGTACTAACAAACTAACATGTTATAAAGCAATTCAACACTGAAATCCTTAAAGTACTGTTCAAAAGGAGTCAGCCTGAGATTTTGCTTGGTACTGAAGTCAAACCAATATCTCTTTGTCTTTTTTCCACTACTACAAGTGAGAAAATTTAAATACATCATCTTTATAGCAGCTCATTAAACCAGTGACCATTTGTCACTAGTAACATCACTTTTATTATTTAAGTCTCAAAAGTTTAATCTCTAACATTTTGAAGTTTGCACCACTACACTGGAAACTTAAAACATTTTAAATGTTTCCTCTTGTATATGCAGATTAAAGTCATATAACTTTCTACGAAATGTAAACTCTTTACCCCTGTTAACAGCAAAAGTCAATGAAGAAATGTTTCCTGTGACTAAACACAATCATTTTTGTGAGAATTATGGGTTTGACATAGATCTCCAAAAGCATTTTCTAAACGGGCCAATTGTTTTAGAGCTATGATTTCCCCAGGATTTTCCACACAGACTTTTTAAATTATAAAGCACAGTCTAGGGCTTCTGTTCAATCTTAGAATTTATTGTTTATAAAAGTAGAAACATATTCTACAGTATACAAACACATTGGGCATGCATATATACACATACCTCTTAAATGTGCATAACTAGTACATTTCCTCTGAAATCATCTGGATAAAGCAGCTTTACTAAGTCTTATAAGAATCATTTACCCTCCTAAATATTCTTCATAGGACAGATTCCAGAATTGTTTGATTTATTCTTAACTTGTAGCTGCCATTCTGCACCTGAAATATGTGGTATTCAAGAGATTGCAGAGACTACTGATCATAGTCAGAGTGAACATTTGGTTTGCTGCTTCTACTGAGTCTCTCAAGTACTAGCCAAGAACACTGCAATTACTTTATTAATGTACAATACAGAAATTAGTGAGAGCGATCTTTAAATAAGTACCTTATATGTTTCAATTAAAAAATAAAACAAGATGCACATGCGAATTTGCAAGTTATTTAATATTAATGTTCTTACAATTCTGAATGTCCTGCTTTTCATTACTAACACTTGACACTATCAACTATTAGTAGTGTAAATAAAAAAAAAGTATTCATAAAAGAATTGTAGCAACTACAAAAGTTCAAAGAGTACCACTTGCAGTACACTAAGGCTGTAAGTAGATAAAGGAGTGAAACCAAGCTAATGCTTTGCTACTGCTGGCATGGAATGGACGAATCCTGTGGGCTAACAACTGCTTGCACAGCAGCTATCTGCAGCAGAGCTCAGTTTTAAGACCATGTGACCCTCTTTGAGGACTGACAACTGTTTGGAAGACAAAGGATCCTCCGACTAAATCCACCTAAAATATCTTTGCGAACAGGCTTGCCAACTCAGCAAGAGCAATTTTAAACTAGGATAGACAGGGGAGGAGACTTTACAACAGTCAAGTGAGGGAGTGGCAGATGGGGTAGGCAAGCAAAAGGCCCCAGGATGATGTGAATCAAAGGGACACAGCAATCAAAAAAACAGAGCAGAAGCGGAACCACCTCAAGCACAGGAATTCAAGGAAGGAAGTGCTCATGGAACAGCAGCCTTATTGAGAAAGCTCTCACGGCCTTTTAGAATGTTGCTCTGAAATGCCTCTACAGTAATGCCCATAGTGTGGGGAAAACAGGAGGAATCACAGAATCTTAGAAAGGTTTGGGCTGAAAGGGACCTTTAGAGATCATCTAGTTCCAAGCCCCCTGTAAAGTAAAAGACATTTAATTGTAAAGTGAATGCCCTTACTAACACTGAAATCTTGTGTATTTTGTTATAAAATTAAATTTCAGATACTTCTGGTTATACTGATGGTAGTGAGAAAGCTATCTTTCAGACAGCTTCTGACCACAACCTTCAGGGTTTAAACTGGTCTAAAATATACAAAAATTAGTTATTAATTTCTAGTCTTCTGCTGACATTTAAAGTCAAACACTATAGCTGATACACTTGATATGCAGGGGTAACCTAGTAGACATATTACAACGCAAGCAACAGAAAAAAAGTAAACGAAGTAGAAGTTCTGAGTTGCTACTGCTGAAGTAACAAGTAGTAATAGCTTCTGCTCTCATGCATATTATGAATATCAGTCTTATTCTTACCAGTTCCGTTACATCATGAAAATGATGACTAGAAAAACTATAGCACCTTCTGCAATATACACAAAGCTACATGTTATATCAGACATGGAAGCATTCATCTTTAACATTCATAATCTCTAATCGCACACAAATATTATTGTTAAAATATCTTCTGTTTTAACGGTAGTGACATGATTGAATATGACATGACCTAATCTAACAAGTCCTTTACAGCACTCCAGTGATCTCCAAGCATACTGCACTACTGAACCATACTGCCTGAAGAAACAAATACAAGGCACCTAAGACCGAATCAGTAATCACTCTTCCTGCCTTAAAGAGCAGGAAGCATCACTTCTTAATATACCTACCACTTTGTTCATCATATTTGTGTTGTTCCTACTCACTAATTTTCAAATTTGGATTTGAATTAGCTTGTACTAGTGGATCAAACTCCAATTATCCAAACTATCACATGCAAAGCATTATTAAAAAAAATTGTGTATGAACTCTTAGTTCCCAGCTTTTTATAGGTCAACTTATTTCCTTTGGCCATTTGTTTTTAATGTGTAGCTAGTGAATGGAGTTTTTATGTTTCACTTTAAGAAATAAAGTCTTCCAAAAACTCAGCCAGAAATGTCCATTTCAAAAAAGCTTATTGCAGCCAATTGGCTTTGCCAGTGACATATTTATAAAGTGAAAATATAACCCATAGTGTTCTCTGAAGATCAGATGGAATCACTTAGTGTACTCTACATAGTTTCAGCAGCTTGTGTCTCAAGAGGAATGTCCCTCAGCCAGAAAGTGTTACTTTTAAGCACAAGTCCAGCTACCGTTGTTTTGTAGTTTTGTTATTCTAGCACGATATGAATACATTTACGTCACCCTTTTAAACCACAACGTATTTTTAGAGCTAATGCAAAGTCAAAATGAGAGGCAGGTGGTAGCTCTTTGAAATAAGCTTCTAATTAAAGCTATTTTGGAACTCGAGTTTTTTTGCATGTTAATGATTTCCTCTACTCTAAGCCTCCCCTCCGGCACCAAATCATTTTCATAAAAAGTACATTATGTAATCACAAGGCCTGAGCACGACGTGAAATCATACAATGAAAACTACAGTATCAAATGGGATAAATTAGAAATCATAAAAAGCTTCATAAAGTTACACATTTTAGGAAGACGTCAGCAGAGATAACTTTACTGCCTTCAATGGTAATCAAAAGCTTCATGTGGAAGAAAGTGTCCATGAAATAAAATTAAAATATAAATTGGCATTTATAAGACATCCAGGAACCTAAGAGCCCTTTAATGATACATGGGGAATGTTTTTCTAAAATGATAAAAGTTAAATCCATAGTGCATTGGCGAGTGAATCAATGTACACAAACTATATTCTGACACACTAGAACAGAAATTACTGTCCTGACTTGAAACAAGCAAATGCGTTTTCCTTTTCCTTCATCACCAAAATTTGCCTCCCAAAATTTTTCCCAACATAGACAACAGTCTCCTCCAGTTCAAATCCATTTTGGAGAACTCAACTTGCTGCTGAGAGCAGAGCTCCTGAAACAAAACAGATCTGGGTCAACTGTGAGAAAAGCACTTCAGGAATCACTTCTGACTAATAGAAAAAACATTTGAAAATATGTTGGGCAGTTCTTAAGACAACGTATGCCTAGTAAAAGGCAAGTCTTAGGTTACTTCCCTAACCCAGAGCAGGAAGCACATGTCAGCGTACATGCAGAAAGAACTCTGAATTGACAAACTTGGTGGTCTGGTGGCTGGTCATTGCATACTAGAGAAGGGATCAAAGTTCAGGACTTCAGCTGCAGCCAGTCATTCTAGGCCAGAGGATCTGACAGCACCGCCAAGGCAGTGCAGTACCCTGAACACACATAAAGAGGAAAGGGAAAAATGCTCTGCATCACCCATTGCTAATGAATGTATCCAGCCCCAATACTGCATGAAGTGTACATACATTCCAGCCGAGACCGACTAAGTGCTTTTCTGCTGGAACTGAAAAATCACAGGAAGGAAATAAAAACAGAGAAGCAGACAGGAGTTTGAGAAACTAAGGAAAATATTTAAGGAAAACACTAAATCCTTATTCTACTGATGTTAGCTTTAATCATTTTCTAATCTCTTCCAGATAAAGTATTGCAGTAAAACATGTTCACAAGTCCCAACACAAGAGATGCTCTCTGCAATAGCCCACTCTGTAAGAAGCCTCCCTGATCAAAATACAGTAAAGCACGCCGTCAGAGCTGCCAGGAGAAAAAGAATCTTTTTGCTTTTTTGAGCCATGATACTGTGTTCTCTCTACCTGACCTCTCACAGATTTCTGCCTGCCATAAAGCATAAGCAGGATTTTACACGGAAAGAGAATCTTGAACAATTAAAGTATTTCCAAAAACCAATCAGCCCTCACTCACACAATCAATCCTTTACAGATGTGTGATATACTCCTTTATTGTTGATCTGACTCTTACCACAGAAGATGACATATTTAAATTATGCAACTTGGGAATAACCCTTTAAAACATGCATTGACCTGAGGTGGTGGAAGGACCCTTAGGAAAAACACAAGCATGGTTCAAAGGAGCACAAAATACTGACGTGGTATAGAGATCCGAAAGTATCATAAATTCAGCACACTAAAGTTTCTACTGAAAGAAACCTGGTATCTGGCGCCGTGTAGATGTGAGAGGTAAAGCCTCCTCCCCTAAACAGTTTATAATATTTGTTTATTACAGTCTTCCTATTAAGCAAAAATTTTTTCCCACATTCAAAAGTGGATGTTTCTATCTAGTGCACGAAATAGTCTCACGAAAAATGCTCAAGCAGCTGTGAAAGCAGTATCACAGTTTGTTTTGTTTTTTTTCCAATACAGCAGATTAATTATAGACAGTATAAATTGAGTGGGTCTTGAAAAAGAACATTAGCTGTGCATGGAGGAATGGCTGTATGCATAGTCGTAGCCTGAATAATGGTGATTCATCAAGAAAAGGTAGAATTCTTTTTCCTTTCAATTCTGTTTCTTGCCTTAACTTGTTGGTAACTACTTTTCAAGTCCTGGCAAACACAGAAATCTTCTTTGAAGCCCCTGCATTCACAGAGGCATTACAATGCTGATATAGGCTTTTTCTAAAGTTAGGAAAAATTCTAGTCCGTGAACCTTCCCAGTGCCAAGCTGCCTTCGTGTGATTAACGTTATACACCTATCACATATTATATTTATATTATCGAACATCTTTACGAACTAGCAAATCTCCCACAAATAAAGATGAACTAAAGACAAGTACTGTCAGCAGCTGCCCTTCAAATCAAAAGCCTTTGACTGAATAGGTAAGGTACACGGATGTTTTTAATGAATCACAAATCAATAGCAGACCTTTCATTGAGCTCAGTTGAAGCTGAATATAGTCCCTATTTTGCAATATTTTAGGTATTTATAAAAGTTACCAGTAGCATCTTAAGTCACCATCATACAATAAATGTACCACCTTTAAAATTCCATTTAAGACAGACCTGCAAACTCATAACCAAACAGAATAACAAAATCCCACTGTTAAAAATCCAGGAAAATCCTCATCTTTTGTCCTACTTCTCCATTTCTAGTCTCCTTGGAGTAAGAAGCATCATGATTCCTAAGCAATTCCCAAAGCACTTTGATTATTTACTAATTTTCTGAGCTAGAGAATTGTTGAAAATATTTGCTGAAGAATGCTCTCCAAAATAACTGAAGTCACATCCAAAGAACTCATTAAAAATAGTTTATAACAAAGTCTAACAGCGTGAAGCTTACAATACAAAACTGGGAGTTTATTTCACAGAATCTCAGGTGGAACACCTATAGCTCTTCAAGAGTTTCAAATATCCCATTAAAATTAGAAATAAACAGTTTGCCTAAATGTCCTCAAAACCACCAATAAAATACAGCCACTTTTCACATTCAGACCATTTATCTATATATATCCCAGGCTAGTAACCAACATATAGAAAGGACTAACTCTTACTTTGTGGTCAAATGAGTCAGTGAGTTACGTCTCTATCAAAAAAATTACCATCCTTACTGGTTTCCTTTTTGGCAATCTCAGAAAAGACACCACAGATTTAGCAAGCAGGAACAATTTGTTATCTTGTACTTTAGGACTGTTGGAAGCACACTGAATACCCAAATGATCTTATTACTTTGACACTAACCCTGCAAATACTATTTTCATACTTCTGCAGGTAAGCATGACACGCATTTTCATTCCAATCAACCATCATACTAAGAGTTGCATACATTTTATTTCTGCTGTAATCCTTCCTTGTCCTTTTTATTCACTGTAGTCACCAAATACAATTTTTGGGGGGTTATTCATGTTTATCTTTATTAAACCATGCTTATAAACAGATGCAGTCACATTAAAGAAATGTAAAAATTTAGCAAGGCTCGAGTATTATTTCTTTAAGTTATGAACACTCTCATCTGATCTGACCTTATACAAGGGGCAACAGAACAGACAACCACAGCAATGCCAACCACAGCAATGCATGGTGAAGTTACAGATTAATTTTATTTAAAAAAAAAAATAAACTTCTGAATCCAAGAACTGAAAATTTTCTTTCTGGTCTGCTAAACTTTTTTGTGCTGGATTGGTTTTTTTAAACCCTTCAGAATTCTCCAGTTTCCCCTAAAACTTTAAAACTTTGCTACTTGAAATGATAGCATTGTACAGCACCAGTCCTTAAACTTTTAGTAGGCAGAGGTTCTGCTTCTTAGCAAGAACTATGACTAATGTAAGCTCAAGTTTCATTGACCAAAGCTTGCATTACCACCCAGGGGAAAACATGGTAGTTCTACACAAACCAAGTATATAAAACGCTCTACAAAAAAAAAAAATAATTTTTTCCTGCTTCTTGAATTTCTAGTTATTTGGTGACACTTTCAAAAATCTTATTTATAGAATCATAGAATGGTTTGGGTTGGAAAGGACCTTAAAGATCATCAAGTTCCAACCCCCCTGCCATGGGCAGGGACACCTTCCACTAGCCCAGGTTGCTCAAAGCCTCATCCAGCCTGGCCTTGAACACCTCCAGGGATGGGGCATCCACAGCTTCCCTGGGCAACCTGGGCCACTGTCTCACCACCTGCACAGTGAAAAATTTCTTCCTAATGTCTAGTCTAAATTTACCCTCTTTTAGCTTATACCCATTACCCCTTGTCCTATCACTCCACTCCCTGATGAAGAGTGCCTCCCATTCTCTCCTGTGACCCCCTGCAGGTACTGGAAGGCTGCTATTAGGTCTCCTCGGAGCCTTCTCTTCTCCAGGCTGAACAACCCCACTGCTTTCAGCCTGTCCTCATAGGGGAGGTGCTTCAGCCCTCTGACCAATTTCGTGGCTCTCCTCTGGACTCTCTCCAACAGGTCCAGGTCTTTTTTATGTTGGGGGCCCCACATCTGAACACAGTACTCCAGGTGGGGTCTTATGAGAGCAGAGTAGAGGGGGAGAATCACCTCCTTTAACCTGCTGCTAATGCTTCTTTTGATGCAGCCCAGGACACAGTTCGCTTTCTGGGCTGCAAGCGCACACTGCCGGCTCATGTTGAGCTTCTCATCCACCAATAACCCCTATATATGCACAGCTGTCCAAGTTTCCCAATGATAAACCTATCAACAAGGACTAGAAGTGATAACCATTATCAGCACCAACTGGATATCACAAAGTCAGAATCTTCCTCATGAATCTGAAGTAAGATTATCTTGTCACATTTTCACTGATTTTTATCTCCTCTTGCTAGTTTGCTCCCTCTCACTTTTGATACAGGCAAACTGTATTCACTGGTTTTGCCTTGCATTGTTTTCTGTGCTACACACACACATTTCTGAAAGACTCTTTGAGAAGACGAAAGAAACAGAAACTACTACTGCATTCTTTTGAATGAAAAAACACGGGGCAGCAAACAAAGCTGA
Source organism: Pterocles gutturalis (assembly GCF_000699245.1). NCBI lineage: Eukaryota > Metazoa > Chordata > Aves > Pterocliformes > Pteroclidae > Pterocles > Pterocles gutturalis. Next base: position 19,089 of record NW_010110031.1, on the reverse strand, counting down.
CAGACAAATGCATCCACGTGAAATGCTGGAACATTTAGTAAGAAAGTACATATGTAAATAATAAAGCTGCACATATGTTTGAAGTAACAGAAAATTCATCATGCCAGACTATTTATTAGACAGTCTAATAATATATACTGCATTTCTAAACTTTAGAGACAGCATCTCTAAACTTAAGTAAAACATCTGATATGATCTCAGACAATTGTCTCACAGGAAACTAGAGAAGGGCAAGCAATAGCACTAAGAAGACGAATCTGGGGATTAGAGTAGGATGATGAATTAAATATGAGTCAACAGTATGTCACCAAAAAGACAAATGCAAGATTGGGTCATTATTAATATACATGCGCTATTAAAAACATATGAGGTAATTATTGTTCTGCTTGGCACTCGCCAATTCTTGGCAGGAGTACTGCAGAAGCCCTAACCATACATGCAAGATACAAAACATTTTATACTACCAGTGCACAATGACTGCACACATTTGGGTACCACACTTCAACAAAATAAATTAGAAAAGACTATATAAAATCTATCAAGCTTTGAAAAACAAGTCTTTCACTTATATATACACAACTTCTCCCAAAATTACGTATTGCTACAATTGGTTTTACTTCATTTTAATTGTAGTGCTTTGTTTAAGCAAAATGCAGATTAAGTGATATATCTAGCAATTTATAATTGAAGTAAAGTTCTGTCATGCTGAAAGCAATGTGAGTTTTTACTTCAGTTAAGCTATGATCTTACTGTTGTTAAGAGAAGTTGAGGAAGGTGAAAGGAAACATATGGGAAGAGATTCAGAGAACATTTTCCTTTATTATTTTTCCATTCATATGCTCAATTTAGAGAAGAGGTTCTAACTCCATTATTTTTTTAAAAAAACAACACTAACAGGTTTCCAAAGCTATGTGAGAAACCATTTAGAAGTAGTCATCAGCAGATCTCTTTCATGAGAACACACATGAAGACCAAGCCTTTCAAATAATGTCCTTATCCAGGAACAATTTAACAGCAAGGTAACAGTTAACCATTCTGCTCCTTAACAGAACTAGCCAGTAAATCAAAGTTCAAATTTATACTGCTGCTGTATTTAAACATAGTCATAAGAATCATTTAACCTTACAGCATAAAACTCATCTGATAATTTTTTTCTGACTAACACCTAATAAAATTCATTCTTGCAGAATTGTGGAAAAGTTAAGCACAGTCTACCCTTCTTGAAAAGTTTCCTGTTATAAGGTTGCATGGTTTATACATAGGCTGTATTTCATTATTAAAAAAATTCCTCTGTATAGCACCCTCTTTGTTGTAACACACAAACATACTTTTGCCCCTAGGCCAGTGCTATAATAAAAGTAAAATTAATTTCAGGGCCATTTGCTAAGAAAAAGATAGGTTCAAGGTATTTTCACACGTTTTTGCTTGTAACTTTTTCATGTCAAAGCTTTATTTTCTTTTTTCCCCTCCCTTTGCTATTGTTTTATTATTTCCTTTTATTGGTACAGTATCCATTGAACAACTTCAAATAAATCTGAACTATTCTGCAAGCCAAGTTAAAGCATTAAGGTTTAAGATTAAAAACAAATTCCAAAACCCGTGCATTATTAGGAGGATCCAATTCTAAATCTTTTATCAATTCATTTGAAGAGGTTATATAAAAACAGGACTAATTCACTGATTATTTAACTGTTAAATAATGCAAGCATATTTTGTGCAGTCAGACAAAATAGTAATATTGCTTTTGCAGTGAAAAATAAAAAGAAGACCACTCAAAAATAACCCAGCAACTAAGAAAGCAAGGTTATTAAGCTATGCTTTCCCTCTGTCACTAAATAAAGTTAGTATTCTACTCAACAGCAACCCAATAGTTTTGTGTCCCACCGACCAACTATCAATATGCGGTTCCTTTAGGTCTTAAGCAGAAGGGAAAATCTTAACATAAATTGAAAAGGAAAACTCGAAGTGTTGAGAATGTTCCACTTACACCCTGGAGAACAATCACAGAACTCAACCCTCACCTGGAAAAGGTCATCCTCAGTACAGTACGTCACCATTCACACACTTCCTAAGCACTTCAGACAGTTCAGGAAACCTACACTTCATACACCAGTCCTCAAAGCATAAAATTTTTGTATTCACTCCTTATACACTGTTGTTTGTTCATATATGAGCTACTATCCTGCCCACCGTTCACTCTAATACACAACTGACTACAGGAAATTTATGTGACAATCTGTAAAGCTACCCAAGCTTCAAGTAATGAAGTAATGAATGGTTTTGTTTTTACCTTAAAGCACTCTGCCATTCTTTTTACCATTTCAGCAGAAATTTATTGCATATACTTTCCTCAAACATAAGTCACATCTGACTCAAGGCCAACAAAGCAAAGAATGAAATTGTGGCCTGATCTGCACACTTTTTTAAAGCAGTAGGAAGGGCACTTTTCTTTTATTACATAAGAGCATAACACCATCATTTCTTAGGAGCATGCTCCACATCAGTATATCTCTATTTTTAACAACAGTCAGGCACAAGTAGTATATTGACTTTTCTCAAGACATAGAAGGACTTAGGCTAACGGCTATGAACTAGCTGTGTTGTAATCCATTCAAAAGAACTGGCAATGTAGGATTAAGAGGGATTTTCCAAGTTAGTGACTCTTTCTTGGGTGTCTGCAAGTGCAGGACAACACACCATGTCCAAATACCCTCCATGTGAACAAGATAAAAGTCAAGCCCCAGGACAGAGTTTATTTCTACATGGTGTAGGTACAAAATTAAGATAACTTCAGCACTGATTATTTGCACATCACATCAGAAAAAGTCTATAAAAATTAATTATGAAGTAATGTGAATTTATTTGCACTGAGTCAAAAATTAGTTTTCCTGAATGCCAATTTCCTGCAAAAATTCTACTTCACCAATATGCAAATTCATAAGATTATCTCAACTACCTCTGAGAGGTTACTCATCTATAAGAAGTTTTAATATTACCACAGGGGGATAGTTCACTGCTACTGTTTACTGTTTCATATAATTGAAGACAATGCTGGTAAATTGATTAATCAAAATTCCTGCACAACTAGAACAGATCCAATTCATCATTATTATAATTAAAAGAACTAGACCTACATGATTTTAGTGGAACTGTAAACAAAAAATTTAAGAACAGAACAAAACTATGATCAAATTATGTCACCACAAAATTTAATGACAGTGACTCAAAATCTAATCACTGTATAGCTAGCAAAAAAAAAAAAAAAACCAACCTTCTCACTGTTTTTCAATAAACATTGTTTTAACTTTAACATTAAACAATATGCAGAATATTGTTTAATGATATTTGACTATTTCTAGATTAATACCAGATTTATGCCTTATGACCTGAACTGGAAGTACACTGCTGCATAAAGAAGAATAAGAAAAAGAATTGTTAACTAAGACACTATACCCAATTCACTTGCTTCATTCTATTCTTTCAACAACATCAAAACATGTAACTCATTTATCAGAAGCTTTCAATCAGCAGGGACTTTCAATCAGCCACATGAATTTCTATCACTTAGGGTTTACCATTCCAGTACAACATTTTAAACTATTTACTTGTCCTCAAAAATCATAATACTTCAAAGAAGGCATTTAAGAGATGCTGTCCAGGATACAAACTAGAGTTCCAAACCAGCACATCTTATGCTGTATCGAGTACACCTATTGCTTTAAAACTAGCACAGCTGCCTCTACACCATGTAGCAACCACAGAAGCATAAATACATTCTCACTCAGATTGAAGAAACTCGACTTGGATCTCTGACAGACAGGGTAATAAAGAGAGAGCTTTGCATTTGGGTGATCAAAAATTCCAAACAAGCCTAAGATGCTCAACAACTTTCTCACTTCTCTCCCAAACAAAAAAACTTAAACCAGAGTCACAGAAACTATACTCTTGCTATTACAAACTGATCAGGTTCTTTAACATAATCTTACACAATAACTTGGTATTTGACTCAAGTATCCTATAAGGACCCAGAATGACACACTACAGATGTGAAAACAGAAAACACTTTCCAAGACATTGTGAACTATCAGCAAACATCTTATAATGAAAGTTGAATTGTTAACACAGTGATCTCTGGTAGCTTAATGGCATGATGCCATAATAGTATAACCCCACCTTACAAAAATTATGTGATGAGACAGTCTTATATAAAGTAAAATTTTTCTAGAGTTGACTCCTCACCATACGTAAGGGTGCAATACAAATCATAAAAGTGTATGCTTTTTCACCTTCATTTTCTTTAAAAAAAAAAGAGCTTACAGTACCGTCACCTCAAGCTCTTTAAATTTTATATCTGAAGTAAAACATGAAGACTATACAATCTGTTCATTACTGAAGGGCTGCCACATTTTGTGGCTAGGTTAAGAGTCCACTTGGTTAAAAACCAGTGTTCAGCACTACTAACTCATGGTTTTATCATGAAACATCCTTTCTAAAAAGACCCATATGCACTGTAGGACAAACTGCTTACAGCTCTAAGATCATGACGAGGTATTCAGAAAGACAAGCAGCACATATATGCATTCAACATAATAAAGGCAATGACTTAAAAATTAGGTTCAATTTTTGAAAGTCTGAGCTAACAATACAGAAATTTTAAATATAAAATAATTATGTGATCTTCCCATGTCAGTTCTTGATAGTTTCATATTTTCATTTTAGCATCAATGTTCAGAAACAGCAAGGAACAAATGTAAAGTTAAAGCAGCAAAGAAATGCAAAGTTCCATATTATAATAATCTTTGCTACAGATTTTTAAAGTTCTAAATCACAACTAACTCTACCTACGCTGTGCTTGACTTATGTTTTCATCTTTGTAAGGTTTCTTTCCATTTACTGTTTGGATTCTTTTAAAAACATTTCCACTAGCTTTGTTTAGGATTCTAGACAAACATAAGGAATTTCCTTGTTATTTCCCACACCCCTGGCCCCTTAACAGTTTTGCTGAAAGTAAGAGTCAAGTTCATTTCACCTTTTTGCTGAAGTTCTACAACCATCAGAAAACATTTTGTGTTCATCAATAAAACACTTTTAGCTATACAGGTTTTCAGAAATTGCTTTTGTGTTTTCTATATGTAAGTCTTGCAGTAAATACACCTTCAGAATCAGTTCAAGTACAAAAGCCGCTTTAGAGATGCAGCCTACTAACCAATAACTGTAATGAGAGGACCATCTAGTGGTGACAATCACAATTCACACTCTGCTATTTTAAAGACAAATGCACAGTTAATCTATGCAAGTCACTAAACAGCTTCTTAGTCTTCGGGTTGTTTTTTATTCCATAGCTTTAATCGTTTCTTTTATTTAGGTTTCAGTCTTCTATGATGAGACCAAATGAGTCAGTTTGTTGATTGTCTTCATCTGTTCCCGTTATAAGAACATTTTTGTCAATTCTTTCACACGTGAAAGTTGTTCATAGCATCAAATCATTAATCTGAAGGCACTAGCAAGAATTAAGCTGCTAGCAACTAGGCTACAAAATAGGTTTAACCTCACAATTCTCTCCTCAGAGAAATCTATTATACATTTTTTTCTTGAGAAATGACAGTTGTACTTAATATGTTTTACATCCACATCTCATTTTAGCTAAACAGATCTCCAGCTTAACAGAACAGACTATAGCGTAACAAGGGTCTAAGATTGCCACAAACCAGCAGGGACAGGAGAGCAAAAACTTGCACTGGAGGAAGCTGACTGAGAATGTGATACACATCTAGCAGTGTTTGTTTCTGTATTACAAACATGTTGAACAACTGCAGAGACATTCTTCCCCAGCTACCACAGTAATAGAAGCTGCAGAGAGTAGGCCCAGGGACAGGTTTATGTAAGCACTCATTTAACTACAAACAGCTGAAAGAACCTTAGTGGAGCTTCATAACCAAACAAACCATAAAACAGTAATAGATCATTTGCTTCTGACAGCTATTCTGCTTAATTTCTGAAGAGCTCTGGTAGTACTCTAGGTGAAACAATACTCAGGAGAAAAATTTCAGGCAGTTTCTCCTTAAAGACAGGCATCCTAAAGACACTAAGCTGCTTCGTAAACTAGAGAACCAGATTCTGCTCCAATACAATCTAAACCAAACTTTTGTATTATGAAAACTTAAAGTTTGGTCTGAACAAATCTCTGTCTCTTCAGCCCCTGTAAAGATCTAAAGGGAACTGCAGGATTTTCAGCAACTCAGCAAGTTAAAGAACTGCTGGATTGAAACAGAGTTCTCTTCCATACCTTCATGCATACCTTGCTGCCTGCTTATGGAACTGTTCCCCCGTTTTAGTAGCAGTCACCCAGCCTCAGAGTTCTGTTCCAGCCTGTTTTATGCATCTCTTTCAACTCTACATACCCCATCCCACACTGTGGAGGGTTCTTGAGGACAAGAGAGCATGCCCAAGCTCTTTCCCCACAGGATTCTCTATAAAGCAGGGGCAGCAGTCAGGAAGGGGCAAGCCTTGGCCACCTTCTTCACCGTTCAACCTTCCTTTCTCAAAGGAAACTGACACTTTTTCCAAAGGAATGAGCAGAGGCCACCCCAGAGGCCAAAGGAGATGTATTAGAACAAGAAATGGAAACTACGTGCTTGCTTTACATCCCAATTTTCAAAATTGACTATGCAACCTCACAGCATCAAGAGACTAACAAAACACTTGGCATCTCACTTAAGGCCACAGCTGTAGTGGCTCACTAGACAGCACAGACTGCATCTGCACATGGGCAGATATCACATTATGAACGATGACAGGAGAAATCTGAATGCCAGGGGCAAGTATTTTATCTGAGGTAAGAGCAAGCAGTAGCAAACTGATAATTTTTGGCAGTATCCATTAAACTGACAGGCAACTGTTTGGAAGCAGTCCAGCAAAACAAAACATAGCATTAACTAGGACCTAAACAATTTTTCATCCCAAGAAAGGACAGAAAATCCGCAAGAATGTGTTAGAGTGCACCAGTATAAACTAGTGTACACAAAAACTCAATACTATTTTTCTTTTGCCTGTGTTAACTGGCGTGGCTGAGTAGAATGAGTTTCTTTACTACTGAAGTTATAGGATTAAGAGCTCCATAAAAAGAAAAAAGCATAATCTTCAGCAAGAGAAATCTGACTAAGACTGAGCGATTTCATAGATAAGTGCCCTCTGTCAACTCCTGCAGCATTCTTTGCTGTCTCAGATGAAAAATTATGTTCCTTGCATTCACCTTCCTCCCCAACACTCCCACAGCATACTTTCCCTGTACACATGCTTTCCTCCTGTTCAACCGTCTCCTTCAGTAGCTCTGTAAACATGACTTCTGAAGTGCCTTCTTTCACCTTTCACCTGTTTCAAGGATGCTTGAGTATAACAATAAGACACACATCAGTCACAGCAGTAACAGAGATGGCAATAAATACAAAAACCATCCCTGTGTTTTGTCAGTCCCCTTCTAAAATCTGGTGTAGAGGTCAGACTGTTAGCAAAGCAAGCTCACTGGGCACGCTTACAGCACTGCCACTGTCATGCATTAACCTCTGCTGAAGGCAAAGGGACTGTTAGCAGATGCCTGGTAAGAATTCCAGAGAAGCCTGTGGAAAGCAGATAGTAAAAAGAAAAACCAGTGGTTATTTATTTACAGACTGGTTGTCTCTTAATTGCAGCCCAGAACATCTGCCAAAGACACACTCAGATAGTATGGCAGGCCAGACCAGGACAAGCATCTGCTTACTAAAATTGACAACACTTGATAGACCTCCTTTCTGGTTCACTCTGGCTGGTCTTGCAAAATGGAAATAAAACCACACTGTCATTCATCAGCCTCAAGGAGAAAACAAACTATTAAAGATGATACTTAAAAAGCCTGAAATAGATTCACCGCAAAAGGCTAGGGGCAAGATTAAAAGCACATCCTTGACAAGAAATCTAATCAGACAGTCCAGGAAAGCCACATAAAAAGGACATTCAGTCCAGGAAATCTACAAAAAAAGAACATTCTTTCATTTCCATAAAAGAACTTTCTCCAGCATCCATTTTGCCTATTTCTCTGATGCTTCAATATATGCCCTTCATAGCCTGCTATCAGGTACCTGAACATTCCCTATAGTTTTCCTAGATTTAGGTCTTAAACAGAAAGCTTTTTCATTTTATGATATTAAAATGTATTATTGTTTATTACATAATACAAATCTCTGCCTCCCTTCTTTATTAGCATTTTTGTCACCTCAAAACTAGACTTGAGGTCATTCCTTTTCCGCAGCAACAAACACACTAATGTGAACTGGAACGCGGAGAAGGAAGGAAAAGAAAAGCAGCTTGACATGCTGGGACAGAAGTGCTACTAGCAAACAAGAAAAGTTTGCAGAACTTACCAGAGGTCCCTCTGCTGTTCTTGCTCCTTTATCAAGATTGGCCTTCATTTTGACCATCCTAGGTGTTAAAAAGTGTTTGGCTGGCTGAGTCAGTTCTGAAGTACACATTACCTTCTGCCTCCCTAGCTTTCAAAGCCTTTTTCTTCATTACATCACTTGCATCTGCCACGGCTCATGATAAGGTATATAAGAGACAGGCGTGGCATCAAGACTCAGCTGGTGGTCAGACTCAGATTCCTCACAGTAAATAAACATGCATGTCAAAAATCCAGAGCTTATTCTGCAGAACTGCATGGTGGTACATGAGTATTTGTTTTATCCCTGGAACATTCCAGACACTCACAACTCTTAGCTTATGATCCCCTCAATACATCTGTTAGTGCGATTCCACTAGAGTACGTCAGGAAGCATGCTATTCCCTCTTCTCAGATTTGGGAAACTCCGTATTGTTATTCTCCTGTTAGCAGGAATATGCCCATGCTCTATACACTCACCCCTCAAGACACTCACAGCATAGATACCTTCTCAGACACATGAGTTGACTCTTTTTCCCAAGGCGGTTGTGCAAAATCAGTATGTGAAAATCTCTTCAATCAGTATGAATTTTGGTCAGCTTTTAAGCCCAGGGCCAAACTTGAGTTTACGGTAAGGCATTGTAGAATCACTACTAGAATATTATTACAGACACAGAACCAAGGGATTGTCTCCATGTATTTGCCATACTGACTCAGAAGACTTTCTGCCTTGGTAAAGTGATATCGCTCTGTCAACAGTTTAGGGACACTACTTGTGCAGACGACTACCACCTCCTCGATATTGTTGAGCGAACTTTACTTTTGAAGAGAAAGAGCTGTCATGCAGAGCAAACCTAAATGCTTCCAGACTGGAACACAAAAACATTCATAATTGTGTCACAAGTTCAAAAGACTGGTATCTATTAAACTCATTCAAAACTACAAATACACCATAAATATTATTTTCCACTGTTATGTTTTTCCAACCAAAGTTTAAATATTTTTTTTAACTCTGCATTACATATCTTTCAAGACACTTGATATTTTAAGGTCAGAGAATTAAGATGTTAACTTCTTTCTTTGTCCCGGATAAGCAAATTGAGAAAAGCAAAACACAATTAAAGCATAGAAAAAAACAATTATTTTAGATGTTAAAGTATTTTACAAGGGAAGAGACAGGGTTTTTGTAACTTTTTTAAAAAAATCAATATTATGCTTGCAAATTCATATCCAGTTCAAGATGTGAGGAAACAACTATTCTGCATTTAATAATCTTTGCCTCATTTTAACTTCAGTGATTTTCTATATGCAAAGGTACCATCACTTTTAGAAAGATGGCTTCCTCTACACAGCAGCATCATGTTGCCTTTTCAAAATTTCAGTTAATCCTCAACTCTTCACAGTTAAACAACTAATAATAAAGAACATGCAACAAGGAGCTACCTTTCACACCACCAAATGGACCATAAGTCATATTACAAGCAGTTCTCTGAAGATTGTGCTCATACATCAGTTTGATCTGATACTGGTTCCCATGTTCCACCTTTCCCAGAGTTCCTACAAAAAATGAAGGGTATATATTTATAACTTTGATCCATTCAAGGTGGAAAAGTAAATGAGTACTAATTTAAACAACCTGAAAACACTATGACTTAATTCTAGTGACTTTGAGATATGAAGGCTCACACTCCTGCTTCCTTCAAACAAATCACCAAGCTACAAAATTCCTAAAGGCCAGAACCAGAAATAATGTCTCATTCTACTAAATATGGTATAAAGACTTAGCAAGAGGCTGAGATTTTATTACTTACATGTATTTCTCTTCGTTAGGCATAGAATCATAGAATCATAGAATCATAGAATGACCCGGGTTGGAAGGGACCTCAAGGATCATGTAGTTCCAACCCCCCTGCCTGGCAGGGCCACCAAACATACACATGTACTAGATCAGGTTGCCCAGGGCCCCGTCCAACCTGAGGGCCCCGTCCAACCTGTGCATGTGTCTAAGATCAGAAAAAAAGCCTGCTCAAGGGGGCATTCCTATGATGCTCTAGTTCTTCAGTGAATATAATCCATCCAACAGTCAGCCTCAGCTGTAATAGTCTGTCTCAAATTAAGATTTAGCTAATCATTAGCTATGATTTGACAAAGCTGTGCTTAGGGCACATTGATCACTTGCCTTTACTCTGTCTGAAATTCAATGCAGTGATCAACAATGCAAAGATAAGAGACAAATATACAGTAACAAAAATAATTTTATTATAAACATCACATTCTCTGAAAAGGTCTACATGAACTTTAATTGCCCGACTCCTTCAGGGAACTAGCAGAAATTCAAAAAGTTGTTCTAAAGAAACTGAAGTGAAAGCTCCCCTTTTGTAATCAAGTCTTTCCTGCACCCCATGAAGAAAAAGCTGTTCATAGTGCAGACTAACACTTAAGGATTAATATTAGCAAGCAAAAAAAAAAAAACAAAAAAAAAAACAACCTTTGAGAATAGTCACAGGAGCAGGGAAACAGATGTTTTGAGTGAATGATATCTAAGCTAAATCCTGCCACAGCTTTAAGTACACAAAGTTTATTCCAACACTATCTTAAACAACATGTTACGAAAAATTTGTAGCTTATGCTAACCTTTTAGGCAATTTCTCAACTAAAATCCAACACAGCTTGTAAGCAATTACCCCTAGAGCAGGCCCCCATTAGAGAAAATGATTGGAACAGACATGCGGAACAAAGCCCTGGCTGGTAACTCGCTAAGTAGACACATCAGAGGAAAAACAAGTTAGAAAGTCGTCAGTCTGTGTATACTCACTGTAGTATGATATCTAGGCCATACTTCAAACTTTTTATATTGACTGTAATACAATATCCAGGCCATACTTTAGTCAGCCCTGAAGGATGCTTTCATTCGTTGAGGGGAAGCAGTACAATTATTTTATTATGAATAACAGACATGACAACATGTATAAAGTAAGTAAAGATCTCACTTTATGAAAGGGTAATTTGCTATGGAAGCATAAAGAAATAACGAGCATTATTTCTCAAAGGAGCTTGTTCAAAAGTACCTGTACAGATGACAGATATTACCATTACAGCATGAATGCTTACAAATTGGTATGAAAAGTCTATTAAAAGACTGTAAAACTTTATCTTTGTTATTACTTAAATGCTTAAGCCATGTAGACCAAATGGCAAATTATAACTAGAAAAGAATTCTAGACCGACTTATTGTTCTGTGCCGTTAATGTAAAATTTAAAACAAATTGTTTAATAAAAACTGTACTGGTAGGCTACAATCCTAAGACATAAGCACTATTACAGAGAAGGAAAACTATGAAAAATGCAGTACATCTCAAAGTACGACAACTAGAAGGCAAACAGAATCTGAAAAGAAAGCATGTGTTTGTAACCTATCTGAAATCCTAGTCTAGAAATAATCATAATTGTTTCATTTTTAAAAAGCTAAGTAAGTTGTCATTAAACAGCCATTTGTTCATTAGCATGCTGAACAGTAAAACCCACTCCTAAAACTGTAAATGAAAACTAGTTGTTCACAAGCACTATAACCACAGACCATGACACACATCACAGCATCTCCAGCACTGAGCAGATCAGCAAATCTCTCTCTAACTATCGGGAAATATCTAGACCTAATTACTAACGTTTCCTCTTGATACATGAGTTTGAGTGAGAGAACATGACTGCAGCTCTTCAGGGATGACAAGAAAACACTGTATATACCAAGTTCAGCATTAACCTAATCCAAACTCAAGCATGCACGTAAAAGTCACTGTAAAGCTTGTATTTGTAAACTAACCTGAAACAGCATATACACAGAGTTTTCGGCAATGCAACACAGCCAGATGAAGTCCTTCAGTACCACTGTAAACAAGGTTAAAAAGCACTGTTTTCAGATAAATTCCAAGTAAAATGCATACAGGATAAAATTTAAGTAACATGTTGAAATTACTTCCAGGTGTGGGACAAATCCAAAGGTTTGGGTGTTAGATGCTAACATAAAAACTCAGAAGTACTAATCTTCTTCAATTCATGCTGCAGCATTTGAAGTTAATTTCAAAACTAAAATGAACCCTTTAAGAACTCATTTCTAAAATAAAGTTCTCCTAAGTAGATGCTCTTACAGACAATTAATTATATGTTCTTAAAGGATTCCCTTTAATTTTGAAATTAACTTCTAATACTGCAGCATTAACTTTGTTTTAAAAATGAGAGAAAAACCTGTATTTACCACAGGAAAGATTTGTGCTCCGAGACCAAACACCACAAGCTGAAAAGTCTGTATCAGCTGGGAACTGTTCTTTTATTCAAGTATTTATGGAGTGATCCTATGCAGGAATTTAATGCCTTACCCTGTAAAATAATCCAAAACATTTTCTATAGTTACAGCAGAAGAACTTTCTCTGCAGGTAATACTACTTGGGTTTAGGGGAAGAGGAACATGAATATAGGATTCCAAGTTTATGACTTCTGCCTCATAGTTTAATTAATTTAGGTTCTTTGCAGCTGGTACAAAGGTAAATTTAAAAAAAAAGGTCACGTATGCAGTTGCTGAATTATACTTGTTTGGATGGATGATCCTCACATCTATTTGTTTTTTTCTCTCATTTCTAAAATAAAATTCTCCTAACTAGACTCTCTTACAGCCAATTAAATAAAAGGCCTTTTCCTTACAGTCATGGTATCTCTCCTCTACCTGGCCACTTATTTCCACTAAATTCATTCGAATTAAAGATTTTCAATCCTCTATCAAACCCAAAAAAACTGGCCAGTATCACATCTTGGATCATAACAAGTTAATCAAGTTTTCTTAACACCTAAAAAAACTTTCAATACAAGGTTTTTCCAGTTCTACATACTTTAAAAAAAAACAATCGTACAAGTATCTGGAAGATTTTCCTCCACATATACATTAAGTAAAAATTCTGTCATATCAAGATGATTTAAGAAGCATACTACAATATTAATAGATGTGCTTAATAGTTGTCCACCTGGAAACTGAAAACCGACCCCCCCAAAACAAAGAAAGAAAATAACACCTAAGACTTAACTAAACAGCAACATAGACTGTTGTTGACTTACGAAACAAATTTTCCCACTTCCACCTGCAATATTGGTTCTCGCAACTGCACTTCCAAGAGCAAGTCTTCAGGTTGTACTTCATCTCCAGGTTTCACAGGATGGGGATCAAAGATTCGGAGATATCCCATGTAGCTGCCCACAATAATTTTATCTACAAAAAAAAAAATACAAGAATACAATAACACACGTGGAATTCATTTTGCTGCGAAGTGCTTCAAACAATACCCTGAAAAGACAGAATATTTACATGAATCAATTAATGTTGATTATGCTCTGTCTTCTAGGTTAAGATTAGCAATTAGCTTTTTTTGCAAATCCATGAAAAGCTGTCAGCAAAGGATTCAATATAGCAACTATCAGGGTGGTGGCACTGACCACTGTTACTATTCCATCATTTTAGATTTATGTTCACACTTCTTTAAAAAGTCCCATTCTGATTTTGAAGAGTACCTCAAACTTTCAGCTTCTACATCTTGGATTTGTGCATACAGAAGAAGTGTTGCGATGGACTAAATGACTGCAATTGCCTGTCAAAGGCCCTGACAAGGGATGGAAGGTAATTGTCTTTTGAAGGCCTTAAGGAAATGGTTTGTCTCAAACATCTTGAATGGCCTGTACATTTTCTACCAAGGGACCCCTAAATTCTACTCCTTGCTAAGTATGGAATGACTAATAGTCTCATTCTGTTGCTAACAAGATCGCCTCCCTTCCAACCAAGAAGCAAACTTTGACCTCCCTCACCTCTGAGACACTAACAAGGAAAATTTGGCCAAAGTTAATCTAATACAGGGTCTGCATGACCACTGACCCCATTGGTTGAGAGGGTTAATGCTTGCTTCCCCACCCTTGCATGCCAAGATGATGGTTTTTCCCATGCAAATTAAGAAAACACCCCTCCTGCTTCCTATGCCATAACTGAAGAAAGTTAGGCGGAAACTTGAGAGCTTTTGTCTATAAAAGGTGACAAACCAAATGGGAAGGTGCATATGCACCCACCACCTGAGGATCCCAACTTCAAGCAGACACCATTGCTGGACCCATGGGTGGTGATATCATTCTGGAATCTTTTCTGTCTTCTCTTTCTCCCTTTTGAGTTCCCTTTTCTCTCTCTTTTCTTCTGTCTCTAACTTTTATGGCACATAAGGGTAACATTGTTACAAGCTTTAATATTAAAAGGTGATTACAGCTCCTTTTGGGGATTGTTCAGCAAGTTTCTGTGGGAAGCCTCATAGTGATAAGTGATTGCCCATTTTATTACTGTTAAGTGATTGAAAGTTTTATGTGTTGATAAGCAGTTACAAGTTTTAATAGTGATAAGTAGTTGTCACACATTGTTAATAGTTGTCATATCATTATAAGCTTTAGTGTTTTCAATATGTTGTGGTTTTGTGTGTTAGCACGGAAGGGGCTACAGTGATGGCTCCTGTAAGTAACTGCTGAGAGTTCCCACAGCTCCAAGTTTGTTTGGTAGCAGGGGAGGGGTGCACTGCTAAGATGGCCCCTGTGAGAAACCACAGAAAGTTTCTCCAGCTCCAGGCTGGACCCACCTCTGGCCAAGGCTGAGCCCATCAGCACCTCTGCAAATGACATATTTAACAGAGGGCACAGTGCAGGGAGCAGGGGTGCAGCTACAGGCAGGGCCTGGCTGGTCTGTCCAGCTGCTGCCCACCTAGCCAACCCAGCGTAGCCCCCACCTGAGAGCTAGGACTTTCTCAGGAGCCAGCGAAAGAACCTGAAGCAGAGAGAGGAGCAGGGTGTGAGAGAGACAACTATGCGACACAAAGGTCAGTGAAGAGAAAGGAGAGGGAGGAGGTGCCAGAGCAGATATTCCCCTGCAGCCCATGGTGCAGACTATGGTGATACACATTGTCCCCGTGCAGCCCACAGAGAGCAGAGCTCGCCAGTAGCTCACGGAGATGTAGCCATGGAGGACTGCACGCTAAAAGAAGTGTGCCCGAAGGAGGCTGTGAATTTTGTTGGAGACCCACGCCGGAACAGTTAGTGGAGAACTGCGGCCCAAGGGAAGGATTCACATTGGAGCAGTTTGTGAAGGACTCTCCCGTGACAGGGACCCCACGCTGGAGCAGGGAAGACTGTGAGGAGCCCTCCCCTGAGGAGGAAGGAGCGGCAGAGACAACACGGGATGGACTGACCGCAACCCCCATTCTCTGCTCCCATGTGCTGCCAGTGGGGGAGAAGTTAAACAATCAGGAACAAAGCCTTTGGGCCCAGGAAGAAGGGAGGGGTGGAAGAGAGGAACTTGTTTTTTTTTTTTTAAGATGTAGTTCTCTTTCTCATTATCTTGCTCTGTTTTTGACTCTTAATGAATTAAATTGGTTTTTGTGTTTTCCCAAGTCAAGTCTGTTTCTTGCTTGTGACCATAAGTGGTGAGTGAACCCTCCCTGTCCTGGCCTCAGCCCACCAGGTCTTCACCAAGAGCCTGTGTGGTGGCCTTTAAACCATGACACACTAGGAGATGGTATCCTTATAAGTCTTCTTTGCCAAGTCATTTATCTTTTGTAATCCCTCTACCTTTTACACCTTTTTAATAAAATTGTTGTTTAATTGAAACTCTCAAGGTACTTGCCACTGTCTCCACTATCACTGCGCAGATATCCAAAAGAAACCTTTCCCCTCTCCCATCAAGTGGGATGGGACAAGTGTGAAATTTTAAAATTGGGACCAATGACATTTATCCAAATGCAAAGTAAAGCCACATAATTGCTACATCAGGTCAACGAAGCTAGGCCTGCTCTTGAGACAGATCCATTATCTCAAAGAGGAATGCAATAGTTACATCAGAATTATTCTAGAATCAGTATTTTAAGCAAGTAGTCTTTTGGTTGTTGTGAAAAACAAAAAAATTATTAATGGAAAAGCCCCAAAGAGGTCCCTCCCATGATTAACAACCAACAACTTAAGTTGGTTGACAGCACTTATTTCCTCTAGATATAGGTCATCATACCAATGCAGATAAAAACCAATAAAACTTTTCCACAAATCAGGGGAACGTACAAGTATTCCTCAACCAAGTTCACCAAGCTCTAAAGGCTTGGCATAGTTCCACAGGACCCCACATCAAAAGCTCAGAACAGCTGCTTGCTTCCTCTCTTCTTCAGCCACAAAAAACTTGCACCTCCAAGTCCCTCATTCAGAGAATTTTTTTTTCCCTACTCTCATCTTTCCCTTAGTTTGGTAACAAGTATTCCATCATGACTAAACTAAAGCCATTTTGGTCATTACTTTCTTAAAAATACTAAAGTTTAAGTGAGGACATTTTGACCTGTGGCTAGGCAATTACAACTACATGATCCACTTTTGGTCCTGAATTCTGGAAGCAGAAGAGCCTAGTCTAAAAACAAAGAGAAAATATAATATTGGGAAAGTAAGTAAAACAGCAGACTACTACTCCCACGACACTGTTTAAGTCCTGCTTTTGTACCAATGACATTTTTTTCCACTAGGAAAAGACTATTCAGAACTCTGGCAGAATTTGGGGTATTTTGATCACACAACGCCAGGCCTGCTGGCAACAGATGGCTTGCTCAGCCTGGAGAAGAGGAGGCTGAGAGGAGACCTTATCACTCTCTACAACCACCTGAAAGGAGGTTGCAGTGAGGTGGGTGCTGGCCTCTTCTCTAAAGCAGCAAGTGATAGAACAAGAGGAAATGGCCTCAAGTTGCAGCAGGGGAGGTTTAGATTGGATAACAGGAAAAAATTGCATTACCAAACATTGGAATAGGCTCCCCAGGGAGGTGATTGAGTCACCATCCCTGGAGGTACCTGAAAGATGTGTTGACGTGGTGTTTAGGGACATGGTTTAGCGGTGGACTTGGCAGTGTTAGGTTTACAGTTGGACTTGCTGATCTTAAAGGTCTTTTCCAACCTAAATGATTCTACCAACTTCTACTGAAAAAGGTTGTACACCAAACCAGTAACAGCTCAACTTTTGTCCCTTTTCAGGAAGATTTGAAAATCTAAAATAAAAGTAATTTTAAAAGAGGAGGCAATGTTGAAACCAAACTGAAGCACCTCTACTGAGCAAAAACAGAGCTCCAAGATGAGCATGAGTGTGTCACAGAAAGATCCCAAATATTTATTAATTTAAAAGACAAACACACACAAGAACTCTCCCTGGCAGCAAAGGGCATTCCGCATTATTAATGACTACATAGAAAATCAGGGTTTACTCAAGCAGAGTCACTTATTTCGATGGCCTCTCATTTTCTAGGCAGAAAGGGTTGTTCATTTGTTTTTATAAATTCTTCGCTTATTAGCTTTCACCTTCCTTTTTTCCATGCCTTACAATGTGCTTCCTCCCATGACTAACTGAAAATGTTCTATTTTAAAGATATCTACCTTTGAGGGAATAAGACATGCGAGAAATTACTTCTGAACACAAGCAAGAATTAAGATGTTTAGAAACCTACAAATACACAAAGACTAATAGCACTGAATTTGTCTTCTTAGGCCTACAAGGACACACTAAAGATAGCAGACTTTAACTAGCTGACGATAGCTTGGCTAACAAGCTTTCAGTATGCATTGGTCAAAGCAAACTTGCAGGTGTGTAGCTTAAAAGTCAGCAACCGTGTAATTCTGAATTTACCTTGTCCACTGCCACTATTATCAACATCACCAATACACAGACAGCCTTGGTCAAATTCTTCATTTTCTCCAAGTAGGGTGGACCACCAGTCTCTAGCTTTAAACAGCGACATTCTTCTTTACTGAAAGGGAAACAAACCATTGTTGACGTGTATGCTAATAGATATACATAGCTGTTTATACAAACAACTTTTTCTTTGTCAGTAACAACTTTTTTAATGTCAATTTCAGCTGTCTTGGGTTTCTTTTTATGTGGTTCAGGAAACAACCTTAGGAAACTTCTTGTCATTAGTTTACAGGTTAGTTGTGACAGACACCGCTAGTTATATGACAAAAAAGCAAAAAAACCCCAGCTTTTTAAAAACTGTTAAAAGCCTTCTGTAACAAGCATAAAGTAATATAAGTTTCCAAAGTCACAGAACTGAGGCTTTCTCTCTTACCAAGGAGCAGAAGAAAAAAAAAAATTCTTATGCAAGTCTTCTACAAGAGAACTTATTTTCTGAAAAGTAAATGAAGACATGAAGAGACAGCATCAAAACCTCCACCGAGTAATCGCCTTGAAGATGCCCTAATGACACAGCTAAAGAACTCGGTCAGTTAGGGCACAAATCAGCTTTTCTGCTCCCTACCTGCTGTTATTTTAAGAATAAGAGAAAGAGACTAATCCTTTTGTAGGCAGCTTGACAATAACATTACCTTAGCTCAAAACTCACAGCTCCACGCCACGCGTGGGACAAACGGGAACCCACTCGACCCCACAGCCCGCGGAGGAGATGAGGGGCTGCCAGCCAGCTCCAGCGGTTCTTTCCCTGAAAAAGAACAAAATCAGGGACACACTTCTTGTGAGTCAGACACAGCCCACGGCTGCAGCACCCACAGCCCCTCCACCCGGGCCCGGACACACACACACCCGAGGGGGACAAGGGACAACACCCAGCGGGGTCTTACGTGGGTGGGAAACGGCACCT